>NC_091984.1:210756589-211056589 GCF_044704955.1 Pristiophorus japonicus | reverse complement strand
CGTGAGGCACCGACTTGAAAGTGGCAGTTTTATCTGCCATTACAGATCCTTACAAGGTCAGTGAGAGAATTTAATGGGGGCATTACTAGTTCGCCAGTGTATCACGCTCCATGCTATTGCCAGACAGGTCAAGCTAGAAGAAGGGCTCTTAGCCAGGTCGGCCCACGGATGAAGAGAGACTGAAGATGTCTGGGGAGGAGGGCTTACCCCCCACGGATTTACAGGCACCAATGCTCATACCTCAAGTTCTCTAAGGAGCAGTGTGTGAGAAAGCTGACAAGAGATATGCCATCTCCTACAGGCAGACCTACAGTCTTACAGTGACAACAGGATTGCGCTGCCCGTCGCAGTGAGGGTGACTGTGGCGCTGGCCTTCTATGCCTCCGGCTCCTTCCAGGCAGCAGCAGGGGACATATGCAACATCTCTTAATACGCTGCACATCGCTGCATTCGCCACATTACAAAGGCTCTGTACACTGGCAGAATGGACTTCTTAAAGTTCACAATGAGCAGGGACAGCCAGAATGAGCGAGCATGTGGTTTTGGCGGAATTGCAGGCTTCCTGAGGGTTCAAGGAGCCATTGACTGCATACACTTGGCCTTACGAGCACCATTCCACAATGCAGAACTATTCAGAAACCAAAAGGGATACCACTCCCTAAACGTCCAGCTGGTGTATGACCACACGCAGTGCTTCTTCACAGTTAATGCCCGCTATCCAGGGAGCGCACATGATGCTTTCATCTTGCATGAGAGCAGTGTCTCACGAATGTTTCAGCGACAAAGGAAAAGGCACAGCTGGCTGGTCAGGGACAAAAGATACAGCCTAGCCACCTGGCTCATAACTAGCCTCCGCAACCCCATCAAATAATCCAAGCAGCGCTACAATGAGAGCCATGCAGCCACCCACAACATCATCGAACAGACAATTGAGGTGCTCAGGAAGAACTTCCGATGCCTGGACCACTCTGGAGGCAGCCTTCAATACTCCCCTCAACAGGTCTCCGAATTCATTGTGGTGTGCTGCATATTCCACAACTTGGCCATCATGAGAGGCCAGGCATTGCCAGTGGGGATTGCAGGACCACGTCAGGAGGAAGAGGAGTCTAGTGAGGCACCGATTGGACAGCCATCCCATCCACGGGGGAGGCCGCGTGGAGATGCCGCAGGAGCAAGAGCCGCACGTTGTCAGCTCATAATGGACTTGAATGGAAGAAGCTGAGGGATGGAGCTAATACTGGCCATGCTACATGCCACCATAAAGGCACATCTCCGGTGAACTTTGAAATGATACACACGACACCAATGGCAGAGGGTCAAAGTGAAATTTTTATCTAACAAAATAACAAACAGCCCTCCTCCCCCGCCACCAAAACAAAACCAAACAATAAACAGCGTTCTGCTGCAAGTTACAACAACAATGAAGTAGATTAATGAAAATCAACTATTGATATGCGTCTTCACAATACATCAGGGCATTTGCACAAAGTTGTCCCACCCCTTAATGGGACTTGCCCAGAGCTTTCCTCCCCTTCTTTTCATCCCCTCCCACGCCTGCTGTTCCTCCTCAATGAGACCTCAGTGCTTACAACAAGGCTGCTTGAGGGTTAGTGGGCCAGACAGTGCAGACGGCCTAGGAGGACGCCCTGGACCAGCTCTGGGCCTGGAAGGCCCGGCTATGGACTGCTGCGCCCCAGCAGAAGCAGTCTCTGATGGCTCGGGTGTGGACTACGTTAGGTGCATTGTGGGCGAGTCAGTGGTGGGAGCCGGAATGCTGTCATCCTGAGGAAGGACAGCACCTTACATTTCCTGGGGCCCAATGACACTCACACGGGGCTGGACCTCAGCATCCGGAGCACGATGTGTCACCACAACTTGCTGGCCTGCTTCATTTGGACAGTGGGGAAGACGGAAAGGATGGCAGCAGTCAGCGACTGCATCACATCACCAAGCTGGAGTGTAGCTTGTGCCTGCAATGCGATCGAGGCTGCGACATCAGCCATGACACACGCCACACACTCTGGAACGCCACTCTCACTGCTGGAGGCCAACTGCCTCTGTGAGTGGGCAAAGGTGACCTCGTTGGAGTCCGCAAATGCACGGACAATGCATGAGATGGCCTCGGCAACACTCACAGCAAGTTTGTCTATGCTCCGGGGGATCCTACCCAATGCATCCATGAGCTCGAGGTGTATCTCTGTGTTCTCCCTGGACATTGCCACTTAGTCCAGGTCCACATCTGCCTGATCTTCAGCAGGACGACTGTGCTGACTCACCCTCCGGGGAGCTGGCCTCCGAGCTTCCCCTCCTGCTCGGCAATGCTGTAGGCCATTGGGGCCAGGAGCCTCAGAGTCCTTAAACCCCGGGAAATCGCCTTCGTCCCCAGATGTTGTGTTGGCAGAAAGTGCAACTGTTGGGCTGTGAGGTTCAGGCCGTGGCCAGATGTAAATGGCACACAGGAAGGCTGGCGTGCTTCTGACTGGTCATCTGTAAGCAGAAAACAACAGACGTGTGGTTAGCAGTATGGGAGGGGGCAGCGTGATAGCGGGAAGGTGGCATTGGCCATGTATCTGTAAAGGGGCTAGGCCACTTGATGTTAGGGGTCAAGGAAGTCACATCAGTCGCAAGTTCCGTTCACATACCCTCACTACCCGACGGGGGCTCAGCATCGCCCCCGGCCATTGTGTGAACTGGGATTCGCCTGAGGGCCGACATTTGTTGCTCCACCTCGGTGAGCTCCACCAGCTGCGGCTCGCCACCGTCTATTATAGGCGAGCTAGGCCTGCAATAAGCGCAAGAAGGGTTCAGTAAGGGTCCACCTCCTGTTGTGCCACATGTGGCCTTCCATAGAAACATAGAAAATAGGTGCAGGAGCAGGCCATTCAGCCCTTCTAGCCTGCACCGCCATTCAATGAGTTCATGGCTGAACATGAAACTTCAGTACCCCCTTCCTGCTTTCTCGCCATACCCCTTGATCCCCCGAGTAGTAAGGACTTCATCTAACTCCCTTTTGAATATATTTAGTGAATTGGCCTCAACTACTTTCTGTGGTAGAGAATTCCACAGGTTCACCACTCTCTGGGTGAAGAAGTTTCTCCTCATCTCGGTCCTAAATGGCTTACCCCTTATCCTCAGACTGTGACCCCTGGTTCTGGACTTCCCCAACATTGGGAACATTCTTCCTGCATCTAACCTGTCTAAACCCGTCAGAATTTTAAACGTTTCTATGAGGTCCCCTCTCATTCTTCTGAACTCCAGTGAATATAAGCCCAGTTGATCCAGTCTTTCTTGATAGGTCAGTCCCGCCATCCCGGGAATCAGTCTGGTGAATCTTCGCTGTACTCCCTCAATAGCAAGAACGTCCTTCCTCAAGTTAGGAGACCAAAACTGTACACAATACTCCAGGTGTGGCCTCACCAAGGCCCTGTACAACTGTAGCAACACCTCCCTGCCCCTGTATTCAAATCCCCTCGCTATGAAGGCCAACATGCCATTTGCTTTCTTAACCGCCTGCTGTACCTGCATGCTAACCTTCAATGACTGATGTACCATGACACCCAGGTCTCGTTGCACCTTCCCTTTTCCTAATCTGTCACCATTCAGATAATAGTCTGTCTCTCTGTTTTTACCACCAAAGTGGATAACCTCACATTTATCCACATTATACTTCACCTGCCATGCATTTGCCCACTCACCTAACCTATCCAAGTCACTCTGCAGCCTAATAGCATCCTCCTCGCAGCTCACACTGCCACCCAACTTAGTGTCATCCGCAAATTTGGAGATACTGCATTTAATCCCCTCGTCTAAATCATTAATGTACAATGTAAACAGCTGGGGCCCCAGCACAGAACCTTGCGGCACCCCACTAGTCACTGCCTGCCATTCTGAAAAGTACCCGTTTACTCCTACTCTTTGCTTCCTGTCTGACAACCAGTTCTCAATCCACGTCAGCACACTACCCCCAATCCCATGTGCTTTAACTTTGCACATTAATCTCTTGTGTGGGACCTTGTCGAAAGCCTTCTGAAAGTCCAAATATACCACATCAACTGGTTCTCCTTTGTCCACTTTACTGGAAACATCCTCAAAAAATTCCAGAAGATTTGTCAAGCATGATTTCCCTTTCACAAATCCATGCTGACTTGGACCTATCATGTCACCATTTTCCAGATGCACTGCTAAGACATCCTTAACAATTGATTCCATCATTTTACCCACTACTGAGGTCAGGCTGACCGGTCTATAATTCCCTGTTTTCTCTCTCCCTCCTTTTTTAAAAAGTGGGGTTACATTGGCTACCCTCCACTCGATAGGAACTGATCCAGAGTCAATGGAATGTTGGAAAATGACTGTCAATGCATCCACTATTTCCAAGGCCACCTCCTTAAGTACTCTGGGATGCAGTCCATCAGGCCCTGGGGATTTATCGGCCTTCAATCCCATCAATTTCCCCAACACAATTTCCTGACTAATAAAGATTTCCTTCAGTTCCCCCTCCTTACTAGACCCTCTGACCCCTTTTATATCCGGAAGGTTGTTTGTATCCTCCTTAGTGAATACCGAACCAAAGTACTTGTTCAATTGGTCTGCCATTTCTTTGTTCCCTGTTATGACTTCCCCTGATTCTGACTGCAGGGGACCTACGTTTGTCTTTACTAACCTTTTTCTCTTTACATACCTATAGAAACTTTTGCAATCCACCTTAATGTTCCCTGCAAGCTTCTTCTCGTACTCCATTTTCCCTGCCCTAATCAAACCCTTTGTCCTCCTTTGCTGAGTTCTAAATTTCTCCCAGTCCCCAGGTTCGCTGCTATTTCTGGCCAATTTGTATGCCACTTCCTTGGCTTTAATACTATCCCTGATTTCCCTAGATAGCCACGGTTGAGCCACCTTCCCTTTTTTATTTTTACGCCAGACAGGAATGTACAATTGTTGTAATTTATCCATGCGGTCTCTAAATGTCTGCCATTGCCCATCCACAGTCAACCCCCTAAGTATCATTCGCCAATCTATCCTAGCCAATTCACGCCTCATACCTTCAAAGTTACCCTTCTTTAAGTTCTGGACCATGGTCTCTGAATTTACTGTTTCATTCTCCATCCTAATGCAGAATTCCACCATATTATGGTCACTCTTCCCCAAGGGGCCTCGCACAATGAGATTGCTAATTAATCCTCTCTCATTACACAACACCCAGTCTAAGATGGCCTCCCCCCTAGTTGGTTCCTCAACATATTGGTCTAGAAAACCATCCCTTATGCACTCCAGGAAATCCTCCTCCACCGTATTGCTTCCAGTTTGGCTAGCCCAATCTATGTGCATATTAAAGTCACCCATTATAACTGCTACACCTTTATTGCATGCACCCCTAATTTCCTGTTTGATGCCCTCCCCAACATCCCTATTACTGTTTGGAGGTCTGTACACAACTCCTACTAACGTTTTTTGCCCTTTGGTGTTCTGCAGCTCTACCCATATAGATTCCACATCATCCAAGCTAATGTCTTTCCTAACTATTGCATTAATCTCCTCTTTAACCAACAATGCTACCCCACCTCCTTTTCCTTTTATTCTATCCTTCCTGAATGTTGAATACCCCTGAATGTTGAGTTCCCAGCCCTGATCATCCTGGAGCCACGTCTCCGTAATCCCAATCACATCATATTTATTAACATCTATTTGCACAATTAATTCATCCACCTTATTGCGGATACTCCTTGTATTAAGACACATAGTTCAATAGCTGTCACTGTGTGGATGTGCAAATATCTTCAGTTCAATCAGGGTGGCTGTTGAGTGAAGTTTTTGTTGTGTATGCAATAACTCAATAGACTGAATACTGTAAACTCTGAACAGGTACAAACCTGGCTCTACTTTATTAGGGCCCAAAGTGATAACATTACAAGATGGCTGGCCTTTTATACTGGGCCGCACACATGTGCGCACAGCCCAATGACCTCCGACAGTGGCGCCACCTGGTGGCTAGTAAACCCAAGCATACATACATGACAATATCCCCCTTTAAGATATTAGTAACGGTCTTTTTACAAATCGAGACGGTCCGGGGCTTTCCGCTCCCGAGTTGATCGTCTCAGTTCAACTCCAGCCTTGGGCAAGCGTTCTGAGTCTGTTATGACTGGGGACTGGGTAGCCGATCTGATGGAAGTGGCAATGACCACGTCAGGGATTGAAAGTCCAGATTCATTGACCATGTCAGTGATTGAATGTCCAGATTCATTGATGACAGCGGAGTCCTCTGATGACTGAGGGTAGGTTGGTTGGTCACTGATTGTGTCTTCCTCAGACTGTTCCGGTTCATCCGTGTGCCGCAGCTTTATCTGATCGACATGTTTCCTGCATGTCTGCCCATTCTTGAGCTTAACGATAAACACTCAGTTATCCTCCTTGGCCGTAACAGTACCGGCGATCCATTTGGGACCTTGACCATAATTCAGTACATACACAGGATCATTGATAGAAATGTCACGTGACACAGTAGCGAGATCATGATACCCTTGCTGACTTTGACGTCCGTATTCAACACGATTATTCAAGTCAGGGTGGACAAGAGAGAGCCTGGTCTTGATACCTCTCTTCAACAATAGTTCAGCAGGGGAGACCCTGGTAAGCGTAAAAGGTCTTGTCCTGTAACTAAGCAATATGCGTGAAAAGTGCTTTTGCAGTGAACCTCGAGTTACATGTTTCTTACTCTACTTGATGGTTTGGACCGCACGCTCTGCTGGTCCATGAATGCGGGTTTGCATGATGCTGACCTCACATGTTTAATACCATTGAGTTTCATGAACTCTTGAAACTCCATACTGGTGAAGCAAGATCCATTGTCGCTTACAACGATGTCAGGCAGACCATGCGTAGCAAACATGACACGAAGGCTCTCAATGGTAGCTGTGGATGTACTGGATAACATGATTGTACACTCTATCCACTTGGAATAAGCATCCACCACAACTAAGAACATCTTTCCCAGGAAAGGACCTGCAAAGTCGATGTGGATTCTGGACCATGGTTTGGATGGCCACAACCACAGACTCAGTGGCGATTCCGCTGGTGCTTTACTAAGCTGCATGCAAGTGTTGCAATGATGCACACATGATTCCAGATCAGAGTCAATTCCAGGCCACCATACACGAGACCTGGCAATGGCTTTCATCATGACAATACTGGGATGTGTGCTATGTACATCATACACAAATTTCTTTCTGCCTTTCTTGGACATAACAACACGATTACACCACAATATACAATCTGCTTCAATGAATAGTTCGTCTTTGCGACGGATGTAAGGCTTGGCCTCGTCACACATTTGCTTGGGTATGGCAGACCAATCACCACTAAGGATAATTGTCTGGAGTAAAAATAAAACGGTGAAGGTGGCTCAACTGTGGCTAACAAGGAAGAGGCATATAAATTCGCTAGAATAAGTAACAAACCTGAGGACTGGGAGAAATTTAGAATTCAACACAGGAGGACTAAGGCTTTAATTAAGAGGGGGAAAATAGATTACGAGAGGAAGCTTGCAGGGAACATAAAAACTGACTGCAAAAGCTGCTATAAATATGTGAAGAGAAAAAGATTAGCGAAGACAAATGTAGGTCCTTGCAATCGGATTCGGGTGAATTTATAATGGGGAACAAAGAAATGGCAGACCAATTGAACAAATACTTCGGTTCTGTCTTCACGAAGGAAGACACGAATAACCTTCCGAATGTACTAGGGAACCGAGGGTCTAATGAGAAGGAGGAACTGAAGTTTATCCTTATTAGGTGGGAAATTGTGTTAGGGAAATTGATGGGATTGAAGGCTGATAAATCCCCAGGGCCTGATATTCTGCATCCCAGAGTACTTAAGGAAGTGGCCCTAGAAATAGTGGATGCATTGGTGATCATTTTCCAACAGTCTATCGATTCTGGATCAGTTCCTATGGGCTGGAGGGTAGATAATGTAACATCACTTTTTAAAAAAGGAGGGAAGAGAGAAAACGGGTAATTATAGACCAGTTAGCCTGACATCAGTAGTGGGGAAAATGTTGGAATCAATCATTAAGGATGAAATAGCAGTGCATTTGGAAAGCAGTGACAGGATTGGTCCAAGTCAGCATAGATTTATGAAAGGGAAATCATGTTTGATGAATCTTCTGGAATTTTTTGAGAATGTAACTAGCAGAGTGGACAAGGGAGAACCAGTGGATGTGGTGTATTTGGACTTTCAAAAGGCTTTTGACAAGGTCCCGCAAAGTCAAAGCGCATGGTATTGGGGGTAATGTACTGACGTGGATAGCGAACTGGTTGGCAGACAGGAAGCAGAGAGTCGGGATGAACGGGTCCTTTTCAGAATGGCAGGCAGTGACTAGTGGAGTGCCGCAGGGCTCAGTACTGGGACACCAACTCTTTACAATATACATTAACGATTTGGATGAAGGAATTGAGTGTAATATCTCCAAGTTTGCAGATGACACTAAACTGGGTGGCGCTGTGAGCTGTGAAGGGGACGCTAAGAGGCTGCAGGGTGACTTGGACAGGTTAGGTGAGTGAGCAAATGCATGGCAGATGCAGTATAATGTGGATAAATGTGAGGTTATCCATTTTGAGAGCAAAAACAGAATATTATCTGAATGACGGCAGTTTAGGAAAAGGGGAGGTGCAACGAGACCTGGGTGTCATGGTTCATCAGTCATTTAAGGTTGGCAAATGGTATGTTGGCCTTCATAGCTAGGGGATTTGAGTATAGGAGCAGGGAGGTCTTACTGCAGTTGTACAGGGCCTTAGTGAGACCTCACCTGGAATATTGTGTTCAGTTTTGGTCTCCTAATCTGAGGAAGGACATTCTTGCTATTGAGGGAGTGCATCAAAGATTCACCAGACTGATTCCTGGGATGGCTAGACCGTCATATGTGGAGAGACTGGATCAACTGGGCCTTTATTCACTGGAGTTTAGAAGGATGAGAGGGGATCTCATGGAAACGTATATGATTCTGACGGGACTGGACAGGTTAGATGTGGGAAGAACGTTCCCGATGTTAGGGAAGTCCAGAACCAGGGGACATAGTCTTAGGATAAGGGGTAGGCCATTTAGGACTGAAATGAGGAGAAACTTCTTCACTGAGAGTTGTTAACCTGTGGAATTCCCTGCCGCAGAGAGTTGTTGATGCCAGTTCATTGGATATATTCAAGAGGGAGTTAGATATGGCCCTTACGGCTAAGGGGGTCAAGGGGTATGGAGAGAAAGCAGGAAAGGGGTACTGAGGGAATGATCAGCCATGATTTTATTGAATGGCGGTGCAGGCTCGTAGGGCCAAATGGCCTACTCCTGCACCTATTTTCTATGTACAACGTTTCACAACCGATAATATCAGGCCCTGACTGATCCAGGTCTTAACTTGTTGGGCCGTGACAGGGGTTCCTTCACTTTCAAAAGCATCCATGACTAATAGTAGGTCTGCCAGTTGTGGCGTTTCCACCTCCGGTCTGGGCAACGGCAGATGGCTCAATGCATCGGCACAATTTTCAGTGCCAGGTCTATGGCGAATGAAATAATCATCGGCAGATAATGTCAGCGCCCACCTCTGGATGCAGGACGATGCATTGGTATTGATACCTTTGTTTTCCAAAAACAATGAAATGAGTGGCTTGTGAACTGTTTCGTGTTCAAACCGAAGACCAAACAGATACTGATGCATCTTTTTAAACCCATACACAAAGGCTAGTGCTTCTTTCTCTACCATGCTGTAGGCTCTTTCCGCCTTTGACAAACTTTTTGAAGCATATGCAACAGGTTGTAATTTGCCCGACTCATTAGCTTGTTGGAACACGCAACCAACTCCATATGACGAAGCATAACAGGCCAATACTAGACACTTACATGGATCATAATGTACCAGCAGCTTGTTAGAGCAAAGCAGATTAGTAGCTTTCTCAAAAGCTCTATCTCGAGACGCACCCCAAACCCAGTTGTCGCCTTTTCTTAGCAGCATGTGCACTGGCTCTAATAAGGTGCTCAATCTAAGTAAGAAATGACCAAAGTAGTTGAGTAGACCAAGGAACAATCGCAGCTCCGTCACATTCTGAGGTTTGGGTGCATTTTTGATGGCCTTGGTTTTCGAGTCTGTAGGCCTGATACTGTCAGCAGCAATTTTCCTCCCCAGGAATTCGACTTCCGGTGCCATGAAGATGCACTTTGAGCATTTTAGTCTGAGTCCCACTTTGTCCCGATGATGTAGAACCTCTTCCAGGTTGTTCAGATGTTTGGCGGAGACACGACCTGTGATCAGTATGTCATCTTGGAACACGACAGTTCTGGGGGCGGACTTCAGTACTCTCCATGTTCCTCTGAAATATGGCTGCAGCCGAGCGAATTTCAAAAGGGCATCTGTTGTAGATAAACAGTCCTTTATGAGTGTTGATGCACGTAAGTTTCTTTGACGTTTTGACCAGCTCCTGTGTCATGTACGCCGATGTCCGATCCAGTTTTGTGAATGACTTCCCTCCGGCTAGTGTTGCAAACAGGTCATCAGCTTTCGGTAGCGGATATTGATCCTGTTTCGAAACTCGGTTGATCGTAACCTTGTAGTCTCCACAAATCCCGTCAGTGCCATTACGTTTCATCACGGGAACAATGGGGCTGGCCCATTGATTAAATTTGACTGGTGATATGATCCCTTCACGCTGGAGTCTGTCCAGTTTGATTTCGACCTTCTACCTCATCATGTACGGAACTGCCCGAGCTTTATGATGGACAGGTCTTGCATCCGAGTCCACGTGGATCTGCACCTTGGCTCCCGTAAATTTGCCGATGCCTGGTTCAATCAGCAAGGGGAACTTGCTCAGCACTTGAGCACATGCAGATCCTCCTCCTCCGACAATGCTTTGATCTCGTTCCAGTTCCATTTGATTTTTTCTAACCAGTTCCTGCCGAACAGCGTTGGACCATTGCCTGGAACAATCCATAAAGGTAAATCATGAACCGCACCATCATTCGACACCTTGATTACTGCACTGCCAATCACCGTTATGAGTGTACGTACGCAATTTGGCATTGACTGGACTCAACTTGATATTAACTGGACTCAGCTTGGGCCTCACAGCCTTAGTATCCCACAGCACGTTGAATGTCCTCTGGCTAATAATTGATTGACTCGCACCCGTGTCCAATTCCATCAATACAGGCACACCATTAAGTTTTACATTAATCATTATCGGTTGGCTCTTTGTTAGGAATGAATACAGTCCATACACTTCCTCCTCTGGTATCTTAGATTGCATATCCAGATCTGCGCTAGACTGGTCACCATCCTCCACGTGGTGTGTCGCAGCACGCTTACTCAGTTGCGGACACATGCGCTGGAGATGCCACACTCTCGAACAGCCTTTACAAATATACTGTTTAAACCAACACTGATGATGCTGATGATTTTCCCCACAACGCCAACACAGTGATATCGTATTCATTCCCATTGGCGGACTTTGAGCAGCCACCAGTTTCGCCTACGCAGTCAGGTAGGCCCTGCCTTAAGAAGCTCTGCCAAACGACGATAGTATCTTGTTTACAGTACTTGTCGAGTTCCGATTTTTCAATGATATCTGCTTTAAGCTTTTGTCCATCGTCATGCATGATTGGGCAATCGTGATGGCCTTGCTCAAATCCAGCATCTCCGCCGCCAGTAGCTTACGCAGGATCACCTCGTGGTTGATACCGATTATAAAGAAGTCCCGCAGCATGTCTGCCAATGCAGTTTCCAACTTACACGGTCCAGCTGGATGTCTTAGGTTGGCTACGAATTCCGATACATCCTGGCCCTCAGAGCGAACGTGCGTGTAGAATCGATATCTTGAGATGATGATGCTGTCATCTGGTTTGAGATGGTCATGTACCAGAGCACACAATGTTTCATAGTCCTTGTCCGTTGGACTTAAGAGCGAGAGGAGATTCTTTATGAGTCCATAGATTTTCGGACCGTAAACCGTGAGGAGGACCGCCCAGCCCCGCACTGCGTCTGCCTCTTTCTCCATTTTGTTGGTCACGAAGTACTGGTTCAAGCGGGCTACAAAGTCTGCCCAATCTTCTCCCTCCATGAATCGCTCCAGAATTCCAATTGTGCTCATTTTTGCATGCGAAGGTTCTTGTTACCTCGTCGCCAAATGTTGTGTATGCAATAACTCAATAGACTGAATACTGTAAACTCCGAACAGGTACAAACCTGGCTCTACTTTATTAGGGCCCAAAGTGATTGCATTACAAGATGGCTGGCCTTTTATAGCTGGGCCGCACACACGTGCGCACAGCCCAATGACCTCCGACAGTGACGCCACCTAGTGGCTAGTAAACCCAAGCATACATGACCGTTTTTAAACGAGTTGGAGGAGGTAAGAGGTAGGTGGGATAGTGGCTCAGGGTGATGTTTGGAAAAAGCATATCAACAGTGGGAGTGGAGTGCAAGGAGGCTTGACAATGATTAGGGGGCAACAGGGTACATGCATCCTGAATGCAGAGGGAATGACTGGAGAAGTGAGCCTCCAGCTTTCTGCTGGATTCAACACCCCACACCATGGCCTGTAACACATTGAGAAGGGGCAGCTCGATCAAAGATCATACATTGTGTGAGTCATTGATCTTGCAAGCATGGCAGGCCTACATAACTGTGAAGGGTACTCACCCTGACGACCCTCGTGAGGTCGTTGGACCTCCTCGCAATGGCCTGCACTAAGGCTTCAGCTGCTGGAGAGAATCGCCTAGCACGCTGCCTGCCCTCTTGCTATGCTATATCTCCCACTGTGTCTGAAGTGGGCCGAGTCATTTGAGCATGCGTGAAGGAAGCTACCGCGCCCTAAAGTACCACCTGCGCCCAGGAAAATTGAAACTGCGCATCTGTGCATATGCGAAATGTCGAACTTTTTTAACGCCGTGATTTTCGGCTGGGGTGCAAAACTTCCTTGTGTAACACCTGATTTTGCGCCCCTGATCATGGAACCTCACTTTTTAGCAAAATTTGCAGACGAGAGCACAAACTTTTTCCAGGCAGTATCAGGACTGCCCTGCAGCCATTACCGCCCCTAAATCATAAAAGCCGAAAATCTAGCCCTAAGAGTCTGCTTTCGGCCTCAGAAGCTTAGCTAGTCACAAATCTGATTTCATTGTTTCTGGTTTTACCAGAATAATACCCAGACTACAAGGATTAACTTACGAGGTGAGATTAAACAAATTGGGGTTGTATTCCCTAGAATTTAGAAGGCTAAGCGGTGATCTGATTGACGTTTTCAAGATGTTAAGGGGAACAGATAGGTTTGATCGAGAGAAACTAATTCTGCTGGTTGGGGATTCTAGGATTAGGGGGCATAGTCTAAAAATTAGAGCCAGACATTTCAGGAATGAAATTAGGAAACACTTCTACACACAAAGGGTGGTATAAGCAACGCCTCGATTTCAGAATTCTCGTCCTTGTTTTCGGGTCCCTCCATGGCCTCGCCCCTCCTTGTCTCTGTGATCTCCTCTGGCTCCACAACCCCTCGAGATGTCTGCGCTCCTCTAATTCTGCCCTCTTGAGTATCCCTGATTATAATCGATTGGCCATTGGTGGCCTTGCCTTTTGTTGCCCAGGCCCTGGAGTTCCCAGCCTAGACCTCTCTGCCTCTCTTTCTTCCTTTGGGATGCTCCTTAGGACATACCTCTTTGACGAAGCTTTTGGTCATCTGCCCTAGTTTATTCTTGAGCGGCTCAATGTCAATTTTTTTTTGTCTTGTGATGCTCCTGTGAAACATAGAAATATAGAAATCTACAGCACAGAAGGAGGCCATTCCGGCCCATTGTGTCCGCGCCGGCCGACAAAGAGCCACACAGCCCTGAAGGTTACATATAAACCTATGAACAATGGCGGAAGATAAATAGCACCCGGCCCAACCAGTCCGCCCACACAACTGCGGCACCCCTTGCATCGAAACATTCTACACTCTACCGCAACCGGAGCCATGTGGTCTCCTGGGAGAGGCAAAAACCAGATTAAAAAAAACAGGACTACTGGGGAAAAATAATCTGGGAAAATTCCTCTCCGACCCATCCAGGCGATCGAAACTAGTCCAGATCACTCCATGTAACAAGAAGTTATTGTTAAAATTTGGAACTCTCTTCCACAAATGGCAATTGATAATAGATCAATTACTAATTTTAAATCTGAGTTGATAGCTTTCTGTTAACTACAGGTATTAAGGGATAAGAACATAAGAAATAGGAGCAGGAGTAGGCCACCTGGCCCCTCGAGCCTGCTCCGCCATTTAATATCATGGCTGATCTGATCATGGACTCAGCTCCCATTCCCTGCCGGCTCCCCATAACCCCTTATTCCCATATCATGCAAAAATCTGTCTATCTCCGCCTTAAATATATTCAATGACCCAGCTCTCTGGGGCAGAGAATTCCATCGATTTACAACCTTCTGAGAGAAGAAATTCCTCCTCTTCTCAATTTTAAATGGGCGGCCCCTTATTCTGCGACTATGCCCCCTAGTTTTTGGTTCCCCTATGAGTGGAAATATCCTCTCTGGATCCACCTTGTCGAAGCCCCCTCATTATCTTATATGTTTCAATAAGATCACCTCTCATTTTACTGAACTCCAATGTGTATAAGCCCAACCTACTCAACCTATCTTCATAAGTCAAACCCCTCATCTCCGGAATCAACTTAGTGAATCTTCTCTGAACAGCCTCCAATGCCAGTATATCCTTCCTTAAATAAGGAGACCAAAACAGTACTCTAGGTGTGGCCTCACCAATACTCTGTACAGTTGTAGCAGGACTTCTCTTCCTTTATACTCTAACCCCTTGCAATAAAGACCAACATTCCATTTGTCTTCCTGATTACTTGCTGTATCTACATACTAACGTTTTGTGTTTCATGCACAAGGACCCCCAGGTCTGGACTGCTGCACTTTTCAATTTTTCTCCATTCAAATTATAATTTGCTTTTCTATTTTTTCTGCCAAAGTGGATAACCTCACATTTTCCCACATTATACTCTATCTGCTAATTTTTTGCCCACTCACTTAGCCTGTCTAAATCCCTTTGCAAATTTGTTGTGTCCTCCTCATAATTTGCTTTCCCTCCCATCTTTGATATGGGGCCAAAGGCGGCTACGCAGAGTCAGGTTGCAGATCAGCCATGAAACTCTTTTAGAGTCTACCTGCAAAACATAAACATTAAACTGTGCCACCCGACCTGGGTGACACACCAGACATTTACAAGGCCCTTTTTTTCATTTTTTGGGTTTTTTTTTTGTGTTTTTTGTTTTTTTTTTGGGCACTAAAATCACAATTTCTCCGGTGCCCTCTATAAAAGGGAAGGGGACACTAAAAGCACCGTCAATTAAAACAAATTAAACTTTAAAACGTAAAATCAAATTAAAATTTGGTTGCCGGGCGTGATGATGCACTCCAGTCCCTCCGGTGCCCACCTCTCGCGGAAGGCCGCGAGCGTACCGGTGGACACCGCGTGCTCCATCTCCAAGGACACCCTGGACCGGATGTAAGAGCGGAAGAGAGGCAGGCAGTCAGGTTGAACGACCCCCTCGACCGCCCGCTGCCTGGACCGGCTGATGGCACCCTTGGCCGTGCCCAGGAGCAGTCCTACGAGGAGGCCTTCGGACCTACCCGCTCCCCTCCGCACAGGGTGCCCAAAGATCAGGAGGGTGGGACTGAAGTGCAGCCAGAATTTCAGGAGCAGCCCCTTCAAATAATGGAACAGGGGCTGCAACCTCGTGCACTCAATAAAAACATGGAACACGGACTCCTCCAGACCGCAGAAATTGCAGGCGGCCTGGGAGTCCGTGAACCGGCTTAAAAATTTGTTGCACGGCACTGCTCCGTGCACCACCCTCCAGGCCAAGTCCCCGATGAATAGTGGGAGGACCCCTGCGTAGAGTGCCCTCCATCGGGGACCCCCGCCTCCTCCGGACGGCAAGATGGTATGCCATGGCGTGTCCGGACGGCCGGCGAGGATGGCAAAGTTGAGGGTGTGCAGGAGCAGCCCGTACAGGAAACCCCTCCGCGCGGAACTGAAAGGCACGGAGGGGATTTCCCCGAGGCGGCTCAAGTTGTGAGACGCCGGCCCCCGAGGGAGGTTCCGGGGTTTGGCGCCGATGAGGAATTCCGTCCGGACGGGGGTCAGTTCGGACGGGATCTCCCCACGTGCTTGAGCCTCCTCGATGCACCTAACGGAGTCAGGGCCCAGAGCTGTTTTTAGCGACTCGATGGCATCGGCCGCGTGGCGGACGTTGGCAGAGTTTAGGCGCCGCGCCAGCGTGTCTGGCGCCATCCAGCCCGCTCCTCCGCCATCGAGCAGGTCCCTGACCCTGGTCACCTCACCAGCCACAGCCCTCTCTTCCGACCGCCACATGAAACCTCGGCCGTGAAGGTACGGATTCCCGAGCAGCGGCTCCTGCAGGACGGCCGCCACTCCAGCCGGCGGAGAGCTGCGCTTGGTGGAGACTTTGTTCCAGACCCTGATGAGTTCCCTGTAAAAGACAGGCAGCTCCCGGAGGGCGGTCCTGGCACCCCCCAAGTTCACAAACAGGAGCTGCGTGTCATAATTGAGGTCGCGCTGCTGGCGGAAGAAATACCTCGCCAGAGCACACCACCTAGGAGGGGGCTCGACGTAAAGGTATCTCTGCAGGGTCTGAAGACGGAAAGTCGCTCAGCCATGAATGGCGGAACAGGCTCGAGGGGCTCAATGGCCTACACCTGCTCCTATGTTTCATTACCAAAAAAAAATAAGTAATGAGCTGAGGGTATTTAGACTTAAAAAAAAGAGACGGTGTAACTACAACTTGCATTTATATTCATTCAGATCCGTGTCGTCATTCAGAAATGAGGGTGTAAACGTGAAATTTTAAAGGGTTACTGCTCTCCACAATAAGTGTGCTCCCATCCAATTCTTGGTGCAAGCACCCTGCATTGCACCTGGTGGAGGAGCCAGGGCCAAGGACTGGCTGCTGGGCCGGAAGGGGTGACCTTGATTTGCTTCCGGTTTGCCAGTGACAGCGCAGCAGAGCTTGGCGACAGGCGGACATCTTGAAGCTTCGGTTTGCCCCGAGTGGAAGAGGGACTCGCCCGCTCCTGGATTCACTGAAGGCGCGCGGGTGAGTGGCCGCCTCCCCTTTTCTATTATTATTATTAATTATTAGGTGTAAAGGTCTTCTCGCTCGCTGTTATGAAGTTTTATTGATTTTTCTTCTTCAGAAGCGGAAGCGGCCGCGGCCGGAAGTGGGGATCAGATGGTGGCTGGCCAGTGGGGGGGGGGTGGGAGGAGGGAGGCCTGGGCTTTCCACTCGCTGCTTCTCCCACCCCTGGGTCCCAGGAGGCGGGTGGCTGGGACTCCTGACCCGCCACTTCCCCACCACCCCGGGCCTGCTCCTCCTCCCGGGCGGACACTTGCTACAGGGACCCGCGGCTCGCTCCGGCGCTCAGTTCACTGGAGCAGGTGGCGACACTCTGACCCGCCCCTCGCACCGGGGCAGAGTTGGCGAGCCCTGTGCCTTTTAGTATAAAATGTAGCCTTTTATTCAAATCGAGTGTGTTACTCTTTAAAAAAAAATCAATACAGTTCTGCGTGTTTGAATAGGATTAAATCGGCCCGCCCCCCTGTTTATAGAGCATATTACTAAGGGCTCTCTGATTTTGCTAACTATAATCTACTTTGGGAATTAAACTTGACTGACTTTGAAATGTAATCACCTGAAGTAGGCAAACATCGGAGAGAGTTCATGGCTGAGAGGGTGGGGAGGTGATGCTAACTGCTGCTCGTCAAAGGTCCATTGCCTTTTCAACATTGAAAATCAACCGATAATCAGGCGCAGAGAAAATTTACACATGTGCATGCGTGCACAGACCTCCGTTTTCCTTGGCCAGATAGTGACAAGGACATTCTGGTCTGCTAACTCTACACCGCTTTTGGATATTAAAATCAACTGGTGTCTGTTCCGAGTCTCTCTCGTCTTGGAATTGTTTGTTTGCCTTTTTAAAAAGTGCAATCTTTTTATAATGTTTTAAAACATACCCAAGTTTAAGTGGTTGCTAACATTTTATGCATACTTGAGATTTCACCCTTGCCTAAAGCACTGAGATTGGCTGTGTACCATTTTAATATACCTAATCTTGCCTTATGGTGAGTGATTGAAAAGTAAACCATATTCGTGTAATATTTGTCTGTAGCCCTGCAAATATTTTTTTGCATTGTACAAAGCGGTAAGAGCGAGGGAAATGTACTAATTGGATAGTTCTTTCAAAGAGCCGTTACAGGCACAATAGGCTGAATGGCCTCCTTCTGTGATCCTATAAACGTGCAATGTTTTATTACATAGAATTTTTTCAGCTCAGAAACAGGCCATTCAACCCAACAGATTAATGTCGGTGTTTATGCTTCACGCAAGCCTCCTCCCGGCTTACTTCATCTCACCGTATCAACAGAACCTTCTATTTCTTTCTCCCTCATGTAGTTACCTAGCTTACCTTTAAATGCATACATCCTATTCGCCTCAACCACTCCATGTGGTATTGAGTTTCACATTCTCCCCACTCCCCAAGTAAAGTTTCTCCTGAAACTTATTAGTGACTATCTTGTATTTATGGCTGCCAGTTGAGGACTCACCACAGTGTGCACATACTCTCTATATTTACCCTGTCAAACCCTTTCAGAATTTTAAAGACCTATATTGGGTCACTTTTTTCCTCTGATATTTGTACCCTCTTAGTTGTGGTATCATCCTTGTAAATCTTTTTTATGCTTTCTCCAGTGTTTCTATATTTTTGTACTATGAAGACCAAAACCATGCATAGTATTCTTAAATGTACTCTAACCAAGGTTCTATATACTGTTAGCATAACTTGTTTGCTTTTCTTCTTTTAAAAATGAATGCATTGTTTGCACTTTTTGTTGACCTGTGTTGCTACTTTTATTCATTTGTGTATCGATACCCCCAGACCTGTCTGCACCTCTACCCCATTTAGATTGTTTTCCAAGGAACATGTGGCCTCCTTATTTCTCCTACCAAAATACAACATCTGACACTTGTCTATATTGGAATTTATTTGCCATTTACACACCCATTTGCAAGTTTGTTGATGTTTTGTATTTTGTCACAATCTTACTCAGTGTTAACTATACCCCCCCCCCCCCCCCAATTTGGTGTCATCTGCAAATTTTGATATTGTACTTCTGATTCCTGAGTTCAAGTCATTTTAAGTAAATGGTGAACAACAGTGGTCTCTGAACCGATCCCTATGGAACATCACTTTTCCATCTTCACCAGTCTGAGTAACTATCTCTAACCTCTATTTTTTGTTTTGTAAACATAGAAACATAGAAAATAGGTGCAGGAGTCGGCCACCTATGTAGACCGTTTGCTATCCATTCTACTACTTGTCCCCTGACTCCACGTGCTCTGACCATAAGTCATGAGTCTACTATATGGTACCTTTATCAAAGGCCTTTTTGAAAGTCCATGTATATTACACCTACTGAATTTATCTTTGTCTACTCTTTATATTACTTCAAATAATTCAATAAGGTTGGTTAAGCATGACCTTCCTTTGGATTGCTGTCCTGACTATTATAGTTTCAGTTTCTAGATGTTTTTATATTACAACTTTGAGTAAAGGTTCCAATATCTTTCCTGCCACTGTTGAGCTAACTGGTCTATAGTTCCCTGGATTTGTTCTGTCTTTTGAATATAGGAATAACATTAGTTGTTCACCAGTTCTCTGGCAATATTCCATCTATTTCTCGATCCCTCCCTCCCTCTCTTTCAGACCCAGTGTTTTATCTTCTTTAAATTTGACTTTATCAATTGTCTCCCTCCTTTCTATCTTAAATGTCATCTTATCCTTTTTGACTGTTCAATATTTCTGCCATTTCATTGTCGTTACTGTATCCTAACTTTCATCGAGTCCTGTTCACCCTGTGCTTGCTGACCTATATTGATTCCTGGCCTTGCCCCTTCCTATGTCTGTAACTTCCTCCAGCCCTACAACCCTCCAAGATCTGTGCGCACCTCCAATTCTGTCCTCTTGCGCATCCCCAATTTTAATTGTTCCACCATTGGTGGCTGTGCTTTCAGTTGGCTAGGCCCTAAACTCTGGAATTCCCTCCCAAAACCCCTCTGTCTCTACCTCTCCTCCTTCATGATGCTCCTTAAAACCTAAATCTTTATCTGTCCTAATATCTCCTTGTGTCAATTTTGTTTTCATAATGCTCCTGTGAAGCACTGTGGGACATTTGACTACATTTAAGGCGTTTATATAAATGCAAGTTAGTTTATCCTGTGTGTCCCTTAGTGGCTCTATCTTAATCTTCCTTTTATTTATGTCTGTACAATACTTCACTATTTTTATATTTTGATTTCATAATTCCTCTTTGCCTTCCCTTTGACTTATTTCCTAATCTCTTTCATATTTCCTTTCGTCGTCTTTTCATTTATGGTCAGGACACAATTTTTCATTTCAATTTTACCTTTTTTTCATTCATGGTGTCTCATTATTGGCTAGTTTCTTCTTCTGTTTTTGCAGATCTCCTGAACACTCTCGATCACCCTTTTAAGTATTTCTCGCTGTTGTTCTATTTCTGTGTTTCAATATTTTTTCCAGATTACCTTCCCTAGTTCCATTCTCATTCATCCCCATGTAATTACTTTTTTTTTCCAATTTATGACTTGATCTTTGGACTTGTGTGTGCTTCAGTCATTATTTTAAACCTTGTGCTGTGATTGCTATTGCCTAGATGCTCCCTTGTGCTTACTTCATTTAACTGTTGCTAGATCTAGTAGTGATTCATCTCATTGAGCTTCTTACATACTGGGTAAGAAAGGAGTCCAATGTACACTGTAAAAACTCCATTCCTTTTTCCCCTTTCACTACTGCTTCTTGCCAGCTTACTTGGGGGTTGTTGAAATCTCCCATGATTATTATTCAATGTCTTTTGCTAATTTCATAGATTTGCCTATTTATTCTCTCCACTTCCCTTCCACTATTAGCTGGTTTGTCATCATCATAGGCAGTCCCTCAGAATCGAGGAAGACTTGCTTCCACTCTCAAAATGAGTCCTTAGATGGCTGAACAGTCCAATATGAGAGCCACAGTCCCTGTCACAGGTGGGACAGATAGTCGTGGGACTGGTTTGCCGCACGCTCTTTCCGCTGCCTGCGCTTGATTTCTGCATGCTCTCGTCATTGAGACTTGAGGTGCTCAGGGCCCTCCCGGATGCACTTCCTCCACTTAGGGCGGTCTTTGGCCAGGGACTGCCAGGTGTCAGTGGGGATGTTGCACTTTATCAGGGAGGCTTTGAGGGTGTCCTTGTAACGCTTCCTCTGTCCACCTTTGGCTCATTTGCTGTGAGTAGAGCGCTTGCTTTGGGAGCCTCGTGTCTGGCATGCGAACAGTGTGGCCTGCCCAGCGGAGCTGATCAAGTGTGATGAATGCTTGGATGTTGGCCTGGTTGAGGACGCCAACATTGGTGCGTCTGTCCTCCAGGGCATTTGCAGGATCTTGCAGAGACCATCGTTGGTGGTATTTCTCCAGTGACGTGAGGTGTCTCCTTTACATGGTCCATGTCTCTGAGCCATACAGGAGGCTGGGTATTACTACAGCCCTGTAGATTTGTAGTATCCCCTTATAAGCGTGATCAATCGTTTCGTATCCTTTATCTCCATCGATAGGAATTCTGTTTCTTCTTTTTCCTACGGTCATTGTTATATCTAATTAGTACAGTTGCCTCACCTCCTCCACCACCTTCCTTCCCTATCCTTTCTAAATACATTATATTCTGCAATATTTAACTGCCAATCTGTTCTTTTTGCTGCCATGTTTCAGTTATTACCACATTGGATACCTCTCTACGAATTATTGCCTCCAATTTCCCCGATGCTATGTACTCTGCTGTCGAAGCAATGTATTTTATTGATCGTGCCCCTCTCTTTTAACATAGTTATTTTATTCTTGTGTTCTATAAATGTATCTGTTTTGACTGTTTGTTTATGCCCTCCTTATTCCTTTCCTTGGTCTGACCTTTACTATCAGTTCCTTTTTCATTAACCTTCAGGCTGCTGTTATTTCTACCAGATCCCTCCCCCCCCCCCCCCTCCCCCCATATTACTAGTTGAAAGACTTATCTACGGCCTTCATTCCATTCCGTGCCAGCGATACAGATCTGTTCTGTCCCAGTATTGGTGCCCGTGTCCCATGACAAGGAATCCCTCCTTTCCACACTACTCTTTCAGCTCCACAGTCACCTTCCTGATCTGTTTATCCCTATCCCAATTAGCGTGTGGCTGTGGTAGTAATCCCGAATTTACTACCCGCGAGGTCTTTTTTTTTAATTAGTTCTTAGCTTCGACAGTCCCTTAGCATAACCTCCTGTCTGTCCTTTTCTATTTAATTGTTCCTCGATTTTAAAATTGTCATCCATGACAAAGCTCTTGGTCATCTGTCCTAATATCTCCTTATGCGGCTTGGTGCCCGATTTTGTTTGATAACGCTCCTGTGAAGTGCCTTGGGACATTTTATCATGTTAAAGGCACTTTATAAATACAAGTTGTCCAAATATGTACCACGACAACTGGACCTTCCCCTTCCCTCTTACTTTATTACATTAAAATCAGTGCTGTTTCATGAATATTGATGTATACAAGCAAATGAAACAAAACGCATGTAGATTTTTAAAGTTCAAAATTAAGTTACTAGAACAAGGAATAAAGCATTTTAATGATAACAGTATTTGCTTATTTTTTTGAGGACATTACTGTTAACTGCTAAAGAGCTAGCTAGTTGCAGAACTATGGTATGGGGCATTGTACCTCAAAACTGATTAATCAGTAACTTTTTGTTTTTCCTGTTTGGAATGTCCATGTTGCTGGTTCAGCAGAAAAATCAGCGACTTTTTTTTTCTTCTTAGGAAACCTGTCCCAGGATCACCATGACGGATTCAAAGTATTTTACCACAACTAAGAAAGGTAGCAACTTTTCTATCTTTTTAAAATTGTAACAACTATAAAATAGTTAAAGAATTATGAAACAAGAGTAAACTAACACAGCTTTGCAACTTTACTGTAATTGTTGAAAAGTTAAATCTGTTTAAATAGAAAAATGGAGCTGGTTTAACATGGGTTGCTATTAGATTATTGATGAGTCAGTTGCAGTAGTATGTTATGCTGGTGTACCCACACTTTGGTCAGAATATTTGGATCCCAGTTGACCTTTTCCATTACTCATCTGATTTTTTTGTCAATATTTCTCTCATTAATTACAATGAAAATGGAGGGGGGGAAATTCATGACAGGATTTTTTAAAATTCATTCACATGATGTGGGTGTTGCTGGCAAGGCCTGCATTTATTGCTCATCCCTAATTGCCTTGAGAAGGTGCTGGTGAACCGCCGCCTTGAATACAACTAAGTGGCAGAAGGCAGTTAAGAGGCAACCACATTGCTGTGGGTCTCGAGTCACATAGGCCAGAGCAGGTAAGGACATTAGTGAACCAGATGAGTTTTTAACCACAATCCGGTAGATTCGGTCATCATTACTGATACTAGCGCTTTATTTCAGATTTATTTAATTGAATTCAAATTCCTCAACTGCCCTGGTGGAATTTCAACTTGTGTATTGATTTTGAACTCCGATCATTAGTCCTGGCTTCCTGGATTACTAATCCAGTAAGATAACCACTATGCTACCATGCACTGTAAATGTATACATGTTGGAAGTTTTAGGACTTGACTCCATCTTGTGCTAACACTATTCCTGGCATGGTGAAATCCCTGCTACATGCACACCTAGGAACAGGAATAAGCACCTCGAGCCTGTTCTGCCGTTCAATTAGATCATGGCTGATCTATACCTCCATTCCAATGAACCCTGAGATCTCTTGATACCCTTACTCAACAAAAATCTATCGATTGCAGTCTTGAAAATTTCATTTGAGCTGGAATCCTTTTGAGGGAAAGTTCTAGATTTCCACTACCCTTTGTGTGTAATAGTGCATTCTGATTTCACTCCTAAATGGCCAAGCTCTCATTTTAAGATTATGCCTACTTATTCTGGATTTCCCCACCAGAGGAAATCGTTACTCTGCATCTACCCTATCAAATCCCTTTGTCATTTTAAACACCTCGATTTCGATCTCCCCTCAACTTTCTGATCTCCAGGGACTACAAACCAAGTTTATGCATATTATCCAGATATAAACTGCAGTAAAACATGTTCAAGTATTGGCTCAAAGGTGACTTTAGTTGTTCGAATTGTGGTATAACCCCAGATGTTACTGGTATGATAGAATTATTTTGGAAACACCTCGGTGTTTTGAGTATGCTTTACTTAAATCAGTACAAGGTTCAGAATTAAGGCCAATTGCACTGGTTAGCTAACATTGCATTAAAAATATACTTGCTGTACCTAAGTGTTTGCAGGTATTTTGTAAAATGTTTGTCAAAATTGTAACGTATTAAAACCGGTATTGAGCATCGCATCTGCCATCTGATTTTTTTAAAGAAAAAAGGGCACAGCTACCTATGTATATTTAAATGTCATTTCTTTGAGGGTGTGACAAAAGAGATGGATAGGTGTACTTGGGTTTCAGTAAGGTTTCTGATACAGTTCCTCTGGAAACGCTGGGTACTGAAAATAAAGAAGGAAGGAATCTGTTTACAATCATTACAATCACACAAAATATTATGTCATTGGTTGACTGTTAGAACCCAGAAGGTGGTTGCACAGGAATTGTCGTTAGCCTTGGAGAATGTTACCAGTGGGGTCCCACAGGGGCCCATGTTGGGACCACATTTGTTTAATATCTTCCTAAATGATCTGGAGCTAAGAGCTTCAAGTACAATGGCTAAATTGGCAGATGATACAAAGCTAATGAAGGTGGTAGACTCCAAAGCTGAACAGGATAAGCTACAGGAGGATTTGAATATACTTGGGAATTGGGCAGACAGGTGGCAGATGAAATTCATTGTAGAGGAATGCAAAATCCCCGAACGGACTATTATTTAACTGATGGAAAGAAAATAATGTACATTGAAACCTGAGACATTGAAAGTGAGATCTGGGATCCTGATTGACAATAAACTACCAACAAGCATTATTGTGATAGCTTCAATGAGTAAAGCAAATCCGATGTTGGGATGTATTAACAGGTCAATATTGAGCTGAAATAGTGAGGTAATCCTGCCACTTTATAAATCGTTGGTGTGACCGCACAGAGAATACTGTGTACAGTTCAGGTCGCCGCAGTACAAATGGAATATTGTAGCTATTGAACGGATACAGAAGCGGGCAACCAGAATGATTGAGGGGATGGAGGAATTGGATTATGAGGAGCAATTATATAAATTGTTCTTGCTGGAAAGAGGAGGTTGAGCGGTGATATGATTGCTAGGATTCTAAAGGGACTAGATAGTGTGGATTATGACCAGCTGTTTCACCTGGTCCAGAACAGTAGAACCAGATGATGTGACCTGCGCTTGAAGGGGAGTAAATTTAAAACTAATCAGTGGAAAAATTATTTCAGTGAGTGAGTGGTAAATCTATGGATCAGGCTTCCAAGCTAGACAGTGGAAGCAGATAGTATTGATTCATTCAAATGCAAATTAGATTTATTTTAGAAAATAATATTTTGGGACACAGTATATTTGTCATTTGACAAGTGTAGCTTGCTTGGGAGGAATAGGTGATTTTGGACCCACGGTTCCCAGAGCTTCCCAACACTGGCAGCTTTTCCTCTCCTCGGCTCTGGGTCTGTTGTAGAGTAATTGTTAGTGATTCCATGATTAGTCAAGAACTTCATTATTGTTGTATGGTAGAAGGTGAACTCTGTCTTTTTTTTGTATGTTTCAGAAATTTGGGGATGTTACTAAATTTGATGACTTTCCCCCTCTCCTTCCTTTTAGCTTACTTTCAAGAATATGAACTGAGATGGGCCCTTCTGGTAACATGATTTTGTACTGGAGCACTAACATACCTCTCGGTTAATAGTTTTATTGGATTATCCGAAACTTAAGATTTTCTCCTATCAGAAAATATTATTACTTTCAGTTAGTAAAACCAGAATGAGGCTTGACCTTGATTTAGAAGTTTATTGCTTTTTAACCATGTTTACATGACTTTTTCTGATATTTAATTTGCTTAACGTGCAAAGTATAGTTTACATATTTTTGAGTTGTAGTCTGTACAATTTGAAATAAAATATAGATTATGCTAAGCTAGATCCATACAGAATTCAGCTGCAGCTCAATTGCTTTTTGACATTTACAGAATAGGATATTGATATAAATGTGCATGCAGCATACAAAAGTGATTTGGAAATGTTTGGACCAACTTCAGCTTTGTTAATCGGGGTAGTGGTTGGGATCTTTTAATGCATTTTTAAGAGTGACTTTACAATGATCCCTAGATGAAACTGCTCCCTATAAGAGTGTGTAAACTGGCATTGTGTATATTATCATAGGACAGTGATTAATTTAGTGTCCAAATATTTAAAAAATGAAGATCTGATACTGAATTTGAGGTGTAGTACTGTTGAGTAGTGTAACAGGTCAGTTGTTGCACTGAAAGATACATTTTCTGTCCAATCCGCACTGACAACTGAAATCAGTTATTCATATGATGTGGATCTGGAGTTGCACCCAAAGAGGATTTTGGAATTGTGCTTATTTTCACAGGGACCTGTTTGTGTAGTTCTGGCTTGCAGATTCATATTCATGTAAACATTGGTATACGTAAAAGCATTCCTGGTTGAGCTTTTTTTCCGTTTTGTAATTTAGCAGTGTGTTCTGTATAGGAAAGGCATTCTGCCAAAGCTGGAAAAAGGGATCTTTCAGTCATTTAAAAAAAAACTTTATATTTTTTAAAAATCGCAAGGCAGCAACAGTCTAGCAAGAAGGGATTATGGGCCCAAGTTTCCACACGATAAAAACGGAGGGGCGCCCGTTTTTCGCGGCGGAAAAAAACCGCGGGATTCTGGAGCGCCCTGCAGCTCCATGTCTGCTTGGCGCGGCGCCCAGGGGGCGGAGCCTACCACTCGCGCCGATTTTGTAAATGGGTGGGGGCGGGTACCATTTAAATTAGATTTTTTTCCAGCCGGCAACCCTGCGCGTGTGCGTTGGAGCATTCACGCACACGCAGTGTGAAAGAAACATTGGCACTCGGCCATTTTTGTCGTTCTTTGTAGCTGTTTAATTTTTGAACATTTTTTTTAATAAAAGCACATTGCCATCAGCACTGAGGCTTCTTGCAGCAGTGAGAAGGCTGCAGGAAGCCTCAAAGTTGAGGCAGCCCCCCCCCCCCCCCCCCCAGGTGGGATCGAACGGCTTCCTCCTCCCTCCTCTTCCCCCCCCCCCCCCCCCCCCTCTCCGCGGGAACGAACGGCTGCCTCAACTTGAGGCTTCCTGCAGCATTCTCCGTGGCTGAAGCACTTTCACACAGGTAGAAAGATGGTTTATTTAATCTTTTCTTTGCTTATAAATTTTTATTCAGGTTGGATTTATTTGTATAAGTATAAATAAAGATTTATTATAGAATTTAATGACTTCCCTTCCCCCCCCCTACCTCGTTCTGGATGCCTAATTTGTAACCTGCGCCTGATTTTTTAATGTGTAGACAAGGTTTTTTCAGTTCTACAAAAATCTTCTCTTGCTCCATTTTAAGTTAGTTTGGAGTACGTTTTCACTGTGGAAACTTTCAGGTGTCAGTGGCCGGACACGCCCCCTTTTGAAGAAAAAATTCTGTTCCAAAGTGAAACTGTTCTAACTGACTAGAACTGCAGAAAAAAAAATGTGGAGAATTGCGATTTCTAAGATAGTCCGTTCTCCACCAGTTGCTCCTAAAAATCAGGCGCAAATCATGTGGAAACTTGGGCCCAATGTGCTCAGTGGCAAAGGTTAAGAGAAATCCTGCTATAAGTATATAAAAAGAACAGAAGAAACAAAATACTGTAGTCGTTTTTATTCAATGAATAGTGGAGGGAAATATTTTATTACAAAGTAGTGCAAGGAGCAGCATCATGTAATGAAGATCGTTTGTATTAAATTTTATGTTGCTCAAATTGGAGGAGAACATGGAGGCCTCGGTCATTTTCCAAAGTATGGCCGTACACACACAACCTGTAGGCACTACAATTTTCTGGCAGTGTGTAGAATACACAGCCTAACTTAGCAGTGAGAACCTCCGCAACCTGCCCACCGAATGGACCAATGAAACAGTCGGTGGAAAATTTGAGTAAGCATTGCATTTGGACCCAAATGTCCATAATCTCTGATACACCTAATAATTTTGTCCTAGTAGCTCTAACTTACGAGGCAGAGGGTGCCAACAGCCCCCTAGCTCTTGTGATGTCTGGCAAAGTAAGATCTGTTCAGTTGTTCTGCCTGAAAGTGATTGCAAATCTTTTTTTAAATGTAAAAACAGGTTTTAATTTCAAATTTGGCCTTAATTTATCAGTTGACCTATTAAAATGAGATGAAAGAAATGTGGTTTCAAATGAGTATTGAGTTATAACTGGAAATCTTCATGTCAAGGAAACTTGTATTTTATAAAATGAAAAATTCTGGTGTTTTGCCACATAAATTGTGGTATTTAATGTTCATGTATCTTCCTTGCATAAAGAGAACTTGCATTTATATAGCACCTTCACATCTGTCCCAAAGCACTTTATAGGCCGATGAAGTACTTTTTTTTTGAAGTGTAGTCACTGTTGTAATGTAGGAAATGCAGGAGCCAATTTGCACACAGCAAAATCCCACAAGTGGCAGTGAGATTATGACTAGATAATCTGATTTTTTTTTTAATGACTGAATGAGGGATAAATATTGGTCAGGATACTGGGAGAAATAGTGCCATGGGTTCCTTTACGTCCATTTGAGAGGACAGTCGGGGACTTGGTTGAATAACGGCATCTCTGACAGTGCAACTGTCCCTTGGTATTGCACTAGATTTTGTGTGCAAGTCCCTCAACCTTTCGATTTGTGACATATGATGTATAAATAACTTATTGCATATAAATAATAAAATGTTGTATTTTTAATGGGTTGGCATAGTCTTTCTCCAGTTCCTTTTCCCAGCAGTAATGCTAGAATAGATGTATCTAAAGTTTCAAGCAGGCTACTGTGACAGTTGGATATTCAGTGTATGATGCATCGAGATAAGGTTACTGCATGCCTGTTCTTCATTGTTTGTGCCACATTTTACATTTTAAGTGTTCTAATCAGCTACACTTGCTCAGATAACTAAACAATAAATTGGCTGCTTTCTAATGCTTTATTTAAGGTATTGCCTGAGAAACTGGTATTTATACTCCCATTACAATGAGTGGAATTTGGCGAGGGCACTTTTGACATGAGCTCCATTGCAGTGGCAATGTTTGTTGTTGTACTTAAACTAGACAAAAATGAACGTCCTCATCGTAATTAGTTGTGTAGGATAATAAAGAGCACAGAAATTAGTTTACAATGTGGAACTTGACTTTTAACACTTTGTTAGATTTAACTGCAGTGTACTTAATGCTGTTATGTTTGCAAATTCTAATCGTCATTGCGTAAGTGTGAGATTTGTCTACTGTGAGTTGGTTATAAGGCTGTAGTGACATTGATGCCTTCTCCAGAGCATGACCTTCAGCTATATTTGCATTTTATCTGAAGGCACTGATATGTTCAAAGCCTGTAGTGTTTGTATTGCAGTAGATGTCAATCCATCCATACCGGGCCAAGGACGCACAGTAGGTTTGTGAGATTTCGTGTTATGGATAACTGAGTGGGACAAATCAAAAGATGTGCTCTGGTTGCAAACTTGTGCTGTGTTTCTGATGAAACCTTTGGCCATAAGATTTTGTAACTCGTTTGGCCCACTCAAAGATCGTTTCGTAATTGAATCACTTCTGTGTTTACTCCAGGACAAGTGTCATTGTGTAAATGGGATAAAGAAGTGTTGGTAGCCCTAGACACCACGGGCTCAATTTTGGCCCACCCCTTTTTTCGGCGCACTTACTGGAGATGTGTCACTTTTCTCCATTCAGAAGTGTGCCGAAAAAATTTCTCCCCACTTTGGCCGCTGCCTGGCTTCCTCCCTGTGGTCACGCAGCGTGGCCAGTCGAGTCGGGGATGGAACCAGCATTCTGTGCCAAAAACAGTGCCGGGAGGTCTGCGCATGCGCAATGGCGTGTCTGCGCAGTAGCTCCTCGCCTCCAGCCTCTCTCTGTCTTGCTGCAGCCGCTGTGTGTGGGACCCGATGCCGGCCAAATGTTGAGTAAGGGTAGTTGATCTGAAGCTTTAATCATCTCGAAATCACACCGGGAGGCCATTTGGCCTGGGATAGGGGCGAGAGGGCAGCAGAACTGAGATCATCCAGGCAGATGCACTCTATCAGTTCTCCTGCCCGCCCGCCCCTAGCCCTGGCCGAGTGGCCTCCCGGTGCGATCGATAACACGGTAAGTGTTGGGTCTCGCCACCAGCGAATTAACGAGCAATCGGGGCCACGGCATGGACCCGCAGAACAGCCCCTGCACTCGCTCAACCAGCGACAATTCTAATAAACTTAAGTCCCCATCCTCATTCATCTACACCCCCCCCTTAATCTCTTTAAACGGTGCCACTGTTCGGAGCAGCTCTGAACGCTGTTCTATATCCTGGTCCTTGCCTCACAGTCTGTGAGGGAGTGTTTTTTTTTTATTAACTCATTCTCCTGTCTCTGGTTGAATTAGCTGCGCCGTACAGTTTCTACACTTGAATTGATGTTCAGTATGTAGATAGCCATATCTCTGTGCCTGACACTGCTATAACCAGCCTCTTTTTTTTTTCCCTGTTGTTCCCCGCCCACCCATTTCTCCGTTGCACCCACCATGGCAGTGGGAACTGCGAAGTGAGATTCCATCTCCTCCAACATCCAACTCTTAGAAATCGCACTGGGAGGCCAATCGGCCTGGGATAGGGGCGAGAGGGCAGCAGAACTGAGAGAAATCATCATCCAGGCAGGTGCACTCTCGGGCCGAATGGCCTCCGATGTACCTACCTGCGCTGATTTCTTAACTCTCCAAGGGTTTTCTGAAGTGGCTTCACACGCTGGCCGAAGTAGATTTGAAGTAACTATTAGCTGGCCAAAGTTGCCTAAATGGGCAGAACTGGTGTAGGTGGCTGGTAACGCCCCCTTTTTTGAGAAAAAAAATAAACTTAAAACAATCATAACTAACTCACTCACACTGCAAATTGAATGTACAAAATGGGGATTTTTAAGATAGGCCAGAAAAAACAAGTTACTCAAAAAAAAACCAGAGCAATTCCTGGCCAAAATTGAGCCCCACGTTCCAAAATTGAGAGAGAACAGAGGGGTGTGGGAGTTGGAAAAGTTAATCTTGCAAACAATGTTTTGGAGAGGATTCAATTTCTCACTCCTATGCTTTAACATACAGGTACAGCATTTCATTTGGTTATTTCAGATTCTCTTGGACTTTGAAAATCATAAACTCTGATACCAGCACAAGAAAAGCATGGCTCTGGTTGGGGTGAAGTGTAAAATGTTGTGATGCATGGGGTATCGCAGTTTTGTGGGGTGAACTGCTTGGGCCAGATGCTCTTTACCTTTTCTGCCATTGTTCATAGGTTTATATGTAACCTTCAGGGCTGCTGACCAAGGGCCACGTGGCTCTTTGTCGGCCGGTGCAGACACGATGGGCCGAAATGGCCTCCTTCTGCACTGTAGATTTTTATGTTTCTACAAAGAATTGTGCTGTTATTTCCTCCAGTTAAGTTTGCAACAAATTCAGTCATGTTTGGCACACTCCACTGATTCTATCCCCATCCTTGGCCATTGTCTCAGGTTGAACCAGACTGTTCATAACCTCTGCGCCATTCTTAACTGCTTTTCGGATCCCATATACTCTCCATGACAAAGACCATCTACCTCTAACATCCTGCGCCTCTGCCCCTGCCTCAGCCCACCTTCTGCTGAAACTCTCATCCTTGCCTCTTTCACCTCCAAACTCAACTATTCCAATGCTCTCCTTGCTGACCTCCCATTGTAAACTTCAGGTCATTCAAAACTCTGCTGCTAGTATCTTATCTCTCAGTAAGTCCAGCTCACCCATCATCCCTGTCCTTGTTGACCTATATTGGCTCCTAATCTCCCAACACCACAAAGTTAAAATTCCTATCCTCATGTTTAAATCCTTTCATAGTCTTGCTCGTCCCTATCTCTATAACCTCCTCTGGCCTGACAACCCCCCACCCCCAGCCCCCAATCCAAACTGTCTCCTCTCTCTGGCCTTTTGTAGCCTTCGCTCCATGCCTTCAGCCTTCCAAGCCTCACGCTCTACAATTCCTGCCCAACATCTGTCCTCCTTTTAAGATCCTCCTTAAAACCCACCTCTTTGACCAATCATTTACAGATGTAAACGGTTTTAAGTATGTACAGGCGCAGGGAAAGCTTGCATCTCTTAACTTTTGCTAGTTCTGATGAAGGGTCATCGACCTGAAACATTACCTCTGTCTCTCTCCACAGATGCTACCTGACCAGCTCAGTATGTCCAGCATTTTCTGTTTTTATTTGGGCATTCATCTGTTCATTGTAACAGTCAAAGCAATATTGGTACTAAAGTTGATGCAGGTGCAAGTGTAAGATTTCCTCTTTATGGTGTATTCATATTTCACAAAGCTTAACATCTGGGTTGAGTGGGTCATTGGAGGAAAAGGAATCATAGTCAGAGGTGGACTTTTTCATAGTGAATTGTAACAAACAATAATTGTCAAATTTTTGAGATTGAGGACAAAAAAAGATCCAGTTGGCTTAACAGCAACATTCCAAATAGAAGCAAGCAAACATCCTAACAATGATGATGGAAGTTGTTAAATATATTTACCTTGCTATGATGTGCTGGTGAATTTCTGTGAATTGCCGATGTGGAATTATAAAGTGTATATATTTCTGAAAAATGGATAGTCACAAAGCACCATTTCACTATAGTTGTAGTAAAATCTTCTGTTCTTGAGATAAATTATGCCACGATTTTTTTTATGAACTGTAGGAGAAATCTTTGAACTCAAAGCAGAGCTCAACAGCGACAAGAAGGAAAAGAAGAAAGAAGCAGTGAAGAAAGTGATTGCTTCAATGACTGTTGGGAAAGATGTCAGGTATATACAATTTTGTGAATTTTAGCAATTCATTGTTGTAAACTTGGATGGGAGAAAGTAACCGAGGTTGTGCAAATATGAGACACATTTTAAAAACTGACGCTCTTCATATTGGCCCTGAAATTCCGGCCTCCCCAGGTCTGCACAGACCCGGGAACGCATTGCAAAAGCCATTTTTGTCGCGCAATGCGCTTGCACCGAAAAATGGCTTTGTCAAGTTCTGGCTTGACCGATCGCACACATCTCGGCAGCAAGGACATTTGCATGGGCAAGATTGTGGTATTTGCCCATCTCTTGCCCAGTGAATGTCCTTAAAACTCTTGCGTCCAGTAAAAGCAGGAGTATAGCTTACTTTTACCAGAAGAGTTTTAAAACATAAACATATTTTAAAAAATTTGTTTAAAAACTCTACCCACTATGTAAGTTTATTTTAAACCCTAATTAAAAAACTTTTTTAAAAATCTGAAAAATATAATAAAACATTTATTAACTTTTTAATTTAAATTAATGTTAAATGTGATCTATTTGTGTTTCGGTGTTGGGGTTGGGGGTGTTTCTCATTCATAATGAGAACTCCTACTTACGGAGTTCCATTATTATGAATGAGAATACTTTACCTTGATTGGCTGCCCAGTGCCACGTGACTCCAGCTTCTCCCTGCGTATCTGCAAGACGTGCACGCGCTCCGATGCACAGGAAGAGGAGGCCTCCGACCAGGATCGCTGGAGGGTGCAGCAGCAAAAAGTAGGTGCGGATCTTTATTACTATTTTCTGGTGAGCGCCCGCAGGAATCCCAGCACTGGGACTTCAGGCCCAATATATATAAGGTTCTCTGAATTTTCTGCATATATGAAACATTCAACTAATTCATGTCTTTCTTGGCATCAGTATTATTCAGATTTTGCAAGAGTCCTCTTTTTTATAGTCTTTATGATGTGATACAAGATTATGCAATCTTTTTAAAATTAGATATGTAGCAAAATTTAAACAGTTTCAAGGTATTTTGATTTTATTTGTGCGTGAGTAACAGTTATGTGAACACTACTGGTCCAAAACAAATGGCGACTATCGTTTCTTTTCATAATGTTCATTTATTAAATTTGTTCTGTATACCTAATGTCTGTTGTGTAGAATAGATTTGATGTATTTATTTGTGTTTCAGAATAATGGTGGAATTTTTTAGTTACTTCAGTAGTCACCAATATAAAAATTAAACTAAAGAGCTCGGTAGATTGCATCTAAACAGGCAGGTTGTTAATGTACTTGCAAAACAGTTAAATAGGGAACTGATGAGTTTTTTAACCAGAGATGGGGGGGGGGGGGGGGTGGATGTTGTCTGGAAAATTAAAAAATAACCAGTATCAGCTAATGGAGGAGGGAGAAATAGATGATCATGAAGAAAGCAATTTAGCAAAAGGGATACGAGTAAAGGAATAAAATCAAGTAGACTAGTTATAATAAGGGAAAAGACTACAGCACTCCTTCCTCGAGCAGTACTCAGTCGCTATTTATAAAGCCAAAGATCCCGTAAAGCCTTTTTAACATCCTTCTCAACTTGTCCTGCCTTCTTCAAAAACTTGCAGAATTTTTCTACCACCTCCTCCTTTACTGTGACATTGGCAGCACCCTCTTCTTTGTGAAGACAGATGCAAAATACTCATTTAAGAACATAAGAAATAGGAGCAGGATTAATCCATTTGGCCCCTTGAGCCTGCGTCCGCCATTCAATAAGATCATGGCTGATCTGATCTTGGCCTCGACTCCACTTCCCTGTGTGCTCCCCATAACCCTTGACTCCGTTTATCGCACAAAAATCTATCCACCTTAAATGTATTCAATGACCCAGCCTCCACAGCTCTCTGGAGCAGAGAATTCCATAGATTGACGACTGAGCGAAGAAATTCTTCCTCATCTCCGTTTTAAATGGGCGACCCTTATTCTGAAACTATGCCCCCTAGTTCCAAATTCCCCCACAAGGGGAAGCATTCTCTCTGCATCTACCCTGTCAAGCCCCCTCATATCAATAAGATCACCTCTCATTCTTCTAAACTCCAATGAGTATAGGCACAACCTGCTCACCCTTTCTTCAGAAGTCAACCCCCTCATCTCCAGAGTGAACCTTCTCTGACCTGCACCCAGTGCAAGTATATCCCTCCTTAAATAAGGAGATCAATGGTCTCACCAATACCCTGTACAGTTGTATCAAGTCTTCCCTACTTTTATACGCCATCCCCCTTGCAATAAAGGCCAATATTCCATTTGCCTTCCTAATTACCTGCAGGCTAACTTTTGCGTTTCATGTGCAAGGACCCTCGGATCCGTCTGTACTGCAGCATTTTGTAATCTCTCTCCATTTAAATCAAAATTTGCTTTTTTATTTTTCCTACCAAAGTGGATAACCTCACATTTTCCCACATTATACTCCATCTGCCAATTTTTTGCCCACTTAGCCTATCTATATCCCTTTGCAGATTCTTTGTGTCCTCTTTACAACTTGCTTTCCCACCTATCTTTGTATCATCAGCAAATTTGGCTACATTACACTCGGTCCCTTCTTCCAAGTCATTAATATAGATTGTAAATAGCTAAGGCCCTGTGGCCACCTTTTAAAATGACCTGTTTATCCCGACTCTCTGTTTTCTGTTAGTTAACCAATCCAATATCCATGCTAATATATTACCCCCAACCCCATGAGCCCTTATCTTGTGCAATAACCTTTTATGTGGCACCTTATCGAATGCCTTTTGGAAATCCAAATACACTACATCTACTGGTTCCCCTTTATCCACCCTGCCCACTACATCCTCAAAGAACTCCAACAAATTTGTCAAACATGATTTTCCCTTCATAAAACCATGCTGACTCTGCTTGACTGTATTATGATTTTCTAAATGTCCTACTATTTCCTTAATAATGGACTCCAGTATTTTCCCAATGATAGATGTAGGCTAACTGGTCTATAGTTTCCTGATTTCTGTCTCCCTCCTTTCTAAAATAGGGGTGCTAACATTTGCGCTTTGCCAATTCGCTGGGACCTCTCCAGAATCCAGGAAATTTTGATAGATTGCAACGATTGCAACCAATGCATCCACTATCTGCAGCCACTTCTTTTAAGACCCTAAGATGCATACCATCAGGTCCAGGGTACTTGTTCACCTTTCATCCCATTATTTTACCAAGTACTTTTTCCCTCGTGATTGTTCTAAGTTTCTCTCCTCCCTATAGCCCATTTGATTATCTATTATTAGGATGCTTTTAGTGTCTTCAACCGTGAAGACCGATACAAAATATTAGTTCAAAGTCTCTGCCATTTCCCTGTTTCCCATTATTAATTCCCCAATTAAGGGACCAACGTTTACTTTAGCTACTCTCTTCCTTTTTATATACCTATAGAAACTCTTACTGTCTGTTTTATATTTCTTGCTAACTTACACTCAAACTTTTTTTTCTCTTTTTTTTCTCTCTCCTTTTTTTTTTCTCTCTCTCTCTCTCCTTTTTCTTTCTCTCTTTCCTTTTTCTCTCTCTCTCTCTCTCTCCTTTTTCTCTCTCTCTCTTTCTCTCTCTCCTTTTTCTCTCTCTCTCTCTCTCCTTTTTCTCTCTCTCTCTCTCTCCTTTTTCTCTCTCTCTCTCTCTCCTTTTTCTCTCTCTCTCTCTCCTTTTTCTCTCTCTCTCTCTCTCCTTTTTCTCTCTCTCTCTCTCTCCTTTTTCTCTCTCTCTCTCTCTCTCCTTTTTTTCTCTCTCTCTCTCTCTCCTTTTTTTCTCTCTCTCTCTCTCTCCTTTTTTTCTCTCTCTCTCCTTTTTCTCTCTCTCTCTCCTTTTTCTCTCTCTCTCCTTTTTCTCTCTCTCTCCTTTTTCTCTCTCTCTCCTTTTTCTCTCTCTCTCCTTTTTCTCTCTCTCTCCTTTTTCTCTCTCTCTCCTTTTTCTCTCTCTCTCCTTTTTCTCTCTCTCTCCTTTTTCTCTCTCTCTCCTTTTTCTCTCTCTCCTTTTTTTCTCTCTCTCTCTCTCCTTTTTTTCTCTCTCTCTCTCTCCTTTTTTTCTCTCCTCTCCTTTTTTTCTCTCTCTCTCGCTCCTTTTTTTTTCTCTCCTTTTTCTCTCTCTCTCTCTCCTTTTTCTTTGTCGCATTTTAGTCCTTTGCTGGTTTCTAAACCTGTCCCAATCCTCTGGCTTACCACAAATCTTCGCAACATTGTATGCCTTTGTTTTCAATTTGATACCATCCTTTACTTCCTTAGGCACGGATGGTTCATCCTTAGAATCTTTCCTTCTCACTGGAATATATTTTTGCTGAGTGTTATGAAATATCACCTTAAATGTCTGCCACTGCTTTGTACCTCAGCCATGCTCTCTGCGTCCACGAATAGATCTCCTTTTTGGTCTCTAAATCATCTTCAGCCTTCATTTGAATATCCTTTTATTATTTATATGTTTATAAAAGATTTTTGGTTTTCCTTTTACGTTACTTGCTAATCTACTCTCGTACACTCTCTTTGCCACTCTTATTCCCTTTTTTAGATCTCCCTTGTGCTTTCTGTATTCAGTTTAGTTCTCTGCAAAATTATGAACCTGACATTTATCATAAGCCTCCTTTTTCTGTTAAAGTAAGTTGTTGGAGCAGGCTATACAACCCCTCGAGCAAGCTCCGTCATTCAATCGGTCATGGCTGATCTTGAACCTCCCGTCTTATCCTATATCCCTTGGATTCCCTTAGTGTCCAAAAATCTATCAATCTCCGTCTTTAATATAGTCAATGACTGAGCATCCACATCCCTCTGGGGTAGAGATTTTCATTTTAATCTATATAACGTTAGTCATCCAGGGAGCTCTAGCTTTCCCGTGTGGCTACTTGTGCCTGCAGCTCACCAGCCTAATTTACCATGCTCTGTGCATTACCGCACATGCACTCCAAACCCATCTTAGTCTGACTTGCATTTTCTCCGTCTGATTCCTCCTATTTCTGAATTGCTCTTTTTATTCTAATGCTGTTTCTCTTTCAGTCCTCTGTTCACCTTGTATCTCCTCTCTAATGCTTCGTGGTGCCCCTCCCTCTGCCAAATTAGTTTAAACGCACCCCAAATTAGTTTAGAAGACCAAAGGAAACTGCAACGGGATATTTATAAGATGGGGGGATCTGCAAAAAAGTGGCAGGTAGAATTCAATGTCAGTACATGAGAATGCATTTTTTTTTTTTGAAAACAAATAACTGCAGTAATTATACACTAAATGGATGTAGGCTTGGTGCTGTGGAAGAGCAGAGGCACTTGGGGGAATACACGCTCACATAACATTAAAGTCAGCATCTCGAGTTGATGAGGCTGTTAAAAATAAACAAATTGAATTATTTTTTTTCTCGATACTGTTTATAAAAAGCAAGGGATAATTAACCTTAAGACCCCCGTCAGAGTGTGCAGTATTGGGACTTTACACTGCAGGAAAGTTTGAGGCTATACAGAATGTACAATGCAAATTCACTAGAATACTGCCTAGATGATAAGTTGGGAGGTCAGTTGAGTCTGATGAAACAGCTAAGGAATTACAAAGAATCTCGTCAATTTATAAGTAGGAATAACACTAGTAAATTCAGTATGAATAAATGTGCAGTCTTACAGATTGGAAGGAGAAATCGGGATTATACTCAATAAATAGTGCTGCGCTAGCTTGGGAGAATTCTGAACAAATAAACGCTCACCATATCTATTAATTGCAGAGCAGCTATCACCAATGCATTATCTTGCCAAATTAGGGGAGAATAAGCCAGTGGGTGTTGGGCTGATGCGGTAGTGTTAAAGCCACAACTTGAGTGCTAAATTCAGTTCCGAAACCTCCACGCCTTGGACGCAGCTCGAAGTACCACGAGGCTTCTTCCGAGTGTCGGAGGAAAGATTTGGGAAAAAAAACTCAGACTATTTGACCTTGAAAGGTGAAATATGAGGAACCTTTGATGTTTGTTTATAAGATACTAAATGGCATAGACAAAGCAAATCTAGACTGTTTCAAGTTAGTGTAGAATGAGCAGACATGGAAACAAACTTGCAAAAGTCAATCTCGGGACTGGTGTCTATAAGCACATATTCAGATAGTGATTAATACCTGGAATGGTATAGGAGGCAAAACTCTGGAATCATTCAAAAGGCAGTTGGATGCTGTGTTTGGGCAGAATCTTTGATTTCTATGCAAGGATGAGCTTATCTGTATATAGCTTGTGAAGGAATTATCAACAGTACTTCAGTGGTAAAGTTCATACCGTCTACTCCAGATAATGCGGTAGCTTTTGCACTTCAAATAGTTGAATTATACAAATTTTGTGCTTAAAATTTAAGTTACTGGATAATTTGATTTGTGCTGTTTTGAATTAAGAGTATATTGTCTGGTAATGGCATTGCTGATTGCTAATGCTACAAATATTTTGATTAGTGTTCAGCATTGCTCCTTATTGTAAGTATAAATTGAGTTATTTTGTATCCATATTGATAATGTAGAAAATCCATTGCCATAAAACTCAATTTGGAAACAACTTGTACAAACAGCTTTACTGAATATAAATGTGAGAACATAAAGAAAAAACATTGTCAGTTAGAATTAAAGATTGCCATCGTAAGATCTATAAAGATGCATCATAACAAAGTGAATAATTTGCACTTTCAGGCAGGTTTTTATGACCCAGAACCATGGGGTTGTGACATGTGCACAAGTGTTGATGACTTTTTCTTAATCGCTAGTGTGAAAATTTTACTAGTGCAGTCCAAGCAACATGTTTGGTGGGTTTTTTTAAAAATGATTGAATACGCATGCTTACTATACAGCCATTCACTGATGAACAGTTGTGCATAATTTGCTGGAATTGAAGGGAACAGAAGAAAAATTGGCTCCTTTTGTGGGATCTGGACATAGCTCTGCATCATCTCAACAAAATTTGAAATATTAAGTAATTGAAAATATGCAACAAAACATTTTTGAAGTAGACATGTTGATCTCCGGGGTTTAGGTATTGCTCAAATGATTCTATGGTGAACACTCTAGTAATGTATTCACATGACTCCAGTTACAATGCAAGGATGTAAATTGTCAATTTCTATAATTTGTCAATGTTCCAATTATTGATGATTTATTACTTTGTGTCATACTGTTTCTTTATTTCATTCTCTATAGCGCCCTCTTCCCTGATGTCGTTAACTGCATGCAGACAGACAACCTGGAGCTGAAGAAGCTGGTGTACCTCTATCTAATGAACTATGCAAAAAGCCAACCTGATATGGCAATTATGGCTGTCAACACTTTTGTTAAGGTATATATTTTGATAAATTGTTCTAGAATTTTTTGATGACAGATCCATGTACAAAGCTTTACTAAATTCAGGCAACAGCGAAGAATCTGGGAGCAGTAGCACAGTACTAATGTTACTGGACTAGTAATCCAGAAATCCCCCCATGGCAGCTGGGGAATTTAAATTCAGTTAATTAAATAAATTGTAATAAAAAGCCAGTATCAGTAATGGTGACTATGAAACTACCGGATTGTCATAAAAATCTATCTGCTTCACTAATGTCCTTTTTTAGAGACGGAAATCTGCCCTTACCCAGTCTGGCCTGTATGTGACTCCAGACCCACAGCAATATGGTTGACTCTAAACTGCCAACTGAAAATGGTCTAGCAAGCCAATCAGTTGTATCAAACTGCTAGGAAAAACAGTAATTAAACCGACGGACCACCCAGCATTGACCTAGGCACTGGATTCAGACACGACAAAGGCACACTCAGCCCAGTTAACCTTGCAAAGTCCTTCTTGCTAACATCTGGGGACTTGTGCCAAAATTGAGAAAGCTATCCTATAGACTAGTTAAGCAACACCCTGTCATACTCGTACTCACAGAATCATACCTTTCAGCCAACGTTCCAGCCTCCTCCAGCACTATCGCTGGGAATGTCCTGTCTCATCACAGTGGTGGAGGCACAGTGGTATACAATTGGGAGGGAGTAGCCCAAGGAGTTATCAACATTAACTGACTGAATCACCCAATCCCCAGGTCTCTAAAACAGTAAATTTTATCAGTAATGTATCCATTTATCACTCGTGTATTAAAATGTGCATAGCATGTTAACAAAAAAAATTATCCTACAGATCCTAAGTAAACTAAACTAAACTTAAACTAGTTTTCATTTCTGTTTGAGATCTGATTTCATGCAAAATGGCTGCATCATTTTCGTCAACAGGCACAGCATTTCAAAAGTGATACGTCTTCTGTGAAGTTCTTTAGGCATTTGAGAAATGTGATTAAAGTGCTACCCAAGTTCATCCTTTCATAAGGTTACCCATAATTCAGCACAAGTTGACAATCACCTTCTACCCTGGTTGGCTGGTATGAGAATGGAAAAGTGCGCCTGCCTCGAAATAAGCTTCCCTCAGATCTTGTGATCTCTGGCGAGAAGTTTGGCTTTTCCAATGTTCAGTTGAGATCCGTGAGAGTTAATGAGGATCCCCTAGTGCGAGCTGCTGTGGCGTTAACGTGTTGTCTAAGTAGCCAATCACAATGCAGAATTCTCAGACTGGGAACCATGAAATGAATAAGCTCCTTTTATTCCAACTTTCTAAAAATGTTAGTGCAAACAAATATTGGGGCTGTCACATGGGGAAAAGGTAAACCTGAAGGGTGAACAATTTAAAAAAAAAAAAAAAAAATTAAACCTTTTTTAGTTTCTTAAATTGTAGTTTTTATTTAAATTGATCAATTTGCTACAAAATTAGTTTTTCAATGCCATAACGTTTGTTTAGCAGTCAATTCACTGTTCAAAAACCCCCAGTTACACCTAATCCGAAAGGGTCTAACTTTTAACGGGGTATTTAACAGTGATATATCGCTAAGTTATCGTCTGTTTCCCTGACTCCATTGATTGCCGGCTATGGGGGTGGGTGAAAGGCACAGTGCAATGTCTGAGCACTGAATGGCCACAACTTCAGGATTTCCGCGTTCGGGTGCATATGTGCTAAATCCTGAAGTTGCAGTCGGTTTCAAAGAGGTAATAACAGTGAGCACAGTTCAGTTGCTGTTCTTACCCACTGCAAATTCCAAGCGTTTTATTTTCTAAAGGTTCTAATTGGTACCTGGTGCTTTGTTTTTAATCTTTTTAATTGGAAACTGTGATTATGCATAACCATTTACTTCACAAATCTTGATCCTTGGACATTTCACTGAATTAGTTACCTAGTGTTCAATTTTTAAATTGCCTGTGGCATTTTAATGATCCTCAGAGACTGGATTTCTTTTAAACTGCTGGCCTACCTTCCAACCCACGGTTGCTATTTTTCTACACCCATCTTGAATCTAGTATGATAAGTCATCGAACAGGAAAGATGGGTAAAGACTTGGATATTCTTGCAGTTCATGTCTTAAGTGTTGGGAAAAATAGCCCTTTCAATAAGGAAGTGATGGCTAGCATCTAGCCTTCTGATTTTCTCCTCTTGCTGCTCTTCTGAAAGCGGTGAGTTATGATGGATACTGTTCCACAGTGCAAGGCACCTTCCACTAACTTGCCAAAGGTCATTCATGCGTAATGTATGAATTAAATACAAGACCTGATGGTATTCTCATCCAAACATGCATGCCTTCAGATGGGGTTGTTGGATCGCAGCTACAAATGGGGATCCTGGTTACTTTATCTTCTGCTTATCCCACTTAGATCAGCTAACTCAGCACAGACCAGGGAATCTAGGAATTTATGGGTTTGTGTGGCTAAAGACCAATGGTGCAAGCTGCAGGCCATCAAGGGAGTTCAATAAATATATTTTTTTCAGAATCATATTGTGTAAATGTAAGTATTTTCATTCTCTTCCTAATCTTGTATGGTATCCCAAATGCCATACATTCTGCATGACAGAACATAAGTATGGGTACTGGTGTTAATGCCGTTTCTTTCCTTTTTTAAGTTGTGTTTTCTTGTTCAAAATTTCAGGACTGCGAAGATCCCAATCCACTTATTCGAGCGCTGGCAGTGAGAACAATGGGCTGTATTCGTGTTGATAAAATCACCGAGTACCTGTGTGAGCCCCTGCGAAAGTGTTTAAAGGATGAAGACCCCTACGTACGAAAGACTGCTGCTGTTTGTGTAGCCAAACTACACGATATCAACGCACAGCTGGTAGAAGATCAGGGATTTCTGGATACTCTGAAGGACCTAATATCTGATTCCAATCCAATGGTAAATAAAAATATTACAATGTTAATATTTTATTCCTTTTACAGATGCTGGCTAACCTGAGTGTTTGCAGCATTTCCTGTTTTTCTAGACTGTTGAGCATTTAATTTCAGGTTCATTCTCCTGACCAGGTCACCTAGTTTTTCAGATGCTCTTGCTTTATACCTCCTTCAACTTTAAACTTTAGATAAATGCTGAGCTTTTCAAAAATTATACGTTGCATTTACCACAAAGCAAGTTATTCCAGTGGCATGGATTTTTCCAGGAGGCCAATGTTGAACTCTGAAGCGCAGTTTCCGGTTTGTTGGTTCAGCAGTTTCTCTTCCTGTGCTCATTCGCTGTTGCAGGTTGAACCTTGTTTATCCAGGACTCCCTTATCCGGCACCACCCCTCATTCAGGACCATTCCCGACCGCCGGGTGACGCGTGCACAGAACGCGACCGTCAAAATTCTACTCACTATTATAATCTTTCACCTCAATCGGCTGCCTCCTCCTCATTGCCCTGCTGGAACACCTGCAGCCACAGTCCTCTGGCCAGCTGCTCCTCCCCACAGCACGGGGGGGGGGTTTGGGCCAACTTTTCTAGGCTCGCCGGGGCCGGCTGGCTCTTCAAGGCCCCCATCACACTGATTGGCTGTTGGCCCAGCCAGTCAGCCAATCAGTTTACTTACTCCAGCAAAAGGTGCAGTCCACCCAAACACGTAACCTCCCCTCATCCGACAAAATCCCTCGTTTGGGACAGGCCAGATCCCGAGGGTGCTGGATTAGGGAGGTTCGACCTGTACTAGTTAATTAATTCTTAAGTTACTTATTTTGTAAACACCTCAGTAGCTGATAGCCGAAAGCAGCAAGCACAGTGCGGCACAGATATGATCTGTGCATTTCCAAACTGGAGACGATTTTTCTGCTTGATACATCGCTCGTCTTTTCACTGGAAACTCCACTCTCCATGATAATGAGGGGAAACTTTTATTTTTTTAAAAATCAACATTAAGTTTCTAAATTGCTCTGCTTGTAGCGCACTTGCCTATAAGTCAGAAGCTTGTGGGTTTAATTCCCACTTCATGACTTGGAACTTGAGCACAAAATCTAGGCTGACGATTTCAGTGCAGTTCTGAGAGGGCTGCATTGTCAAAAATGTCATCCTTTTAGATGACACATTAAATTGAGGTTCTGTCAGCCTGCTCAGGTGGATGTAAAAAAAATTCCATTGTACGATTCAAAGAACAGCTGTTCCCCTTGTGTCAACTCTTAACATTCTTCCCTCAATACACCACCACTAAAGCAGTGGAACTGATCAGATACTTCAGTTGCTGCTTGTGAAACTTTGGCTGTCTGCTATGTTTGCCTACTTCTCTGGACTACACTTCAAACAAAATTCATTGGCTTTGAAATAATAGAGATGTCCTAAGGAAGTGATGAGGCTCTATATAAATGAAAGTTTGTTCATGTATGGAAAAATGATTTAAAAGGGTGACATTTCGAGCTGATATCCTGATGAGGATAGAAAGTGGATGGAATTAGTAAAATTAAAGTATCTTTTTATTACTTGGCATTTACTTTTCATCAGACTTTTTGAAAAATAATTAATGATTTGGACTTAGACTGATGCCAGTGGCAACTATTCAGCATATTCAATTATCCAAGGTAGTTGTCATGTGACTTCAAATATGCTATGTTAATAACTCCTGCTTATCATCATTTCCAACTCTTGTACGTGATCTCTAGTAGTGAGTGCTCTCGGATGGGCATCGGATAGCTAACGTACAAAAGGACTCTGTTGTTATTGGATAGCAGAGCAACAAGGATGAGTTAATTTTACTGCAATAAGATGGAATTGTTGTACCTGATTTCTGTCGCAAGGTGTTACTACAGTATTAAGTCGTTTAGCAGACTAATAGAATTCAAACTGCTGTCTGTATACTCAGCAAGAAGTTGGAAATCAAATTATCAAAATGCAAATTTATCTAGTAAATTAATTGAAAAACGACATTTTCGAAAGATCATAGGATTTTTTTCTAAAGGAGCGTATGATTCCACAGCAATAAAGCAGTGCTGTGACTTTTCATTTCAAACACCTCAGCATATTAATGTGACATTATTCACTTAAAGCAAACACTTGGAGCAATGACTGGGTTCCTGAAGTCTTTGTTGTTTTTCATTCACCCCTCATTTAAAATTCTCATTCTCCACCGCCCACCCAAGTACCATAACAATGTTATTACTGACATTTCTTCACTGCTTTCCTCTCTCTGCCTCTGCACCAAACGACTTCTCATCCTCAGTGATTTCAACCTCCATCTCAATTCATCATGCTCTCTCTCTCCTCTGAGTTCACTACCCTCCTATCCTTCCTTACTCTCTCCCTTTATGTAAACTCCCCAAGCCATATTCACGGTCACCCCTTCGACTTTGCCATCTCTCGTGGCCTCGTTGCTCCCATCATGTCAAGCGCAGATAAGGCCATCTCTGGCCACTTCCTCATATTGCTCTCCACCCTCCCATCCCCCAAACCCTACCTCCTCCTGTGTCTGCCTCGGGAAAATAAACTCACACTCGACTCTCAAAACTGCACTGATGAACTCCCAACTGTCCAGCCTTTGGCCCTCCATTTACTGTGACATTTCTGCAGCTACCGATCTGCTCAATTACACCCTCGCTACTACCTTTGATGCCCTAGTCCCTGTTAAAACAATTACTCTCTCTCACTCTGGCCATTCCCCCTGATATAGCCCTGATCTTGACTCCCTTAAGTTCAAGGGATGCAGACTTGAACGGATATGGCAGACAACTGGTTTAGCCATTCACCGCCAGATCTGGCAGGCTCACATAAAGCACTCTGATCCTGCTCTCGTCTGCCAAAATTGCTCTCTATTCCAGAATCATTCTAGAATGTAAAGGTAAACCCTGGCTTCTATTCTCCACTTCTAATCGTCTTTTTAAACCCCTCTCCCCAGTCTTCACCCTAGCCTCTGACAAGTGTGAGGAGCTCATGGACTTCTTTGTCTCCAAGATTGAGACCATCTTGGCTGCCTCTTCCCTTCCTTCCCCTAGCCCACTGGGTCAAGCATCCTCCAAGGATCCCCCCTGTCCTAGCCCTGACCTCACATCTTCAGTTTCTCTCCAATCTCACCTCATAACCATTCCGAGCTCATATGAGACCCACTTCCTGCTCCCTTGACCCTATTCCCACCCAACTGCTGACCATCCAATTTCCTTTTCTGGCTGACATTGTTAACGGTTCTCCTCAGGTACTGTCCCCCTCTCCCTCAAACCTGCCGTCATCACACTTCTCTTCAAAAAAAACAACCATTGCTCCCTCTGTCCTTGCAAACTACTGCCCCATCTCCAACCTCCCTTTCCTCTCAAGTCCTTGAACATGTTGTCGCCTTCCAAATCCGTGCCCATCTTTCTCCCAATTCCATGTTTGAATCTCTCCAATCCAGTTTCCGTGTCTGCCGCAGTACCGAAATGGCTCTCATCAAAGTCACAAATGACATCCTTTGTGACTGACAAAGGCAAACTATTCCTCCTCTTCCTTCTTGACTTGTCTGCAGCCTTTGACACGGTTGACCACTCTGTCCTTCTCCAACGCCTCTCCACCGTCGTCCAGCTGGGTGGGACCGCACTCGCCTGGTTCCATTCTCATCTGTCTAATCGTAGCCAGAGAATCACCTGCAACGGCTTCTCTTTCCTCCCCCACAATGTTACTTCTGGTGTCCCTCAAGGATCTATCCTTGGCCCCCTTCCATTTCTCATCTCAATTGTCAGACTGTTTGTCTGGCATCCAGTTCTGGATGTACAGAAATTTTCTCCAGTTGAATATTGGGAAGACCGAAGCCATAGTTTTCAGTCCCTGCCATAAACTCTGTTCCCTAGCCACTGACTCCATCACTCTTCCCAACTTCTGTCTATGGTTGAACCAGACTGTTCGCAACCTTGATGTCCTATTTGACCCTGAAGTGAGCTTTCGATCACATCCGCAGCATAACTAAGACCGCCTATTTCCATCTCCGTAACATCGCCTGATTCCGCCCTTGTCTCAGCTCATCCGCTGCTGAAGCCCTCATCCATGTCTGTTATTTCTAAACTTGAATATTCCAAAGCACTCCTAGCAGGCTTCCCACATTCTACCCTATGTAAACTAGAGGTGATCCAACATTTGGCTGTTTGTTTCCTAACTAGCACCAAGCCTCGTGCAGAAATCCTGAAGCTGCCATCTGTCATTCACTGGTCCTTCACACCTTTGCTTCGCCGCTGATCGCAAATGTCGGGCCATTGTTTGCTGTAAACTAGTATTCATTTTGAGAGTAATTAACCCTTCTTAAAGGCAAAATTGAAGGAAATTTATCCTACAAAAAGTAGAATAAAACTTCAAAAATTAAGCTCAACGTCAGCTTATTTTCATTTATATTAAATAGCACTACAGTTACAATTTGACTATTTTATGTATGATCAAGTGTTATTTCAAGTAGCTACCCAGATCCAAGTTCTTTCAGCTTTTATGGAACTTCGGGTTTAGCAAAACTAAAAAGAATCTTGCTTAACAGCAGAGTAATTTGTGGCAATTTTGTTATAAGATTTGATATTAATGGCTCAACTGCTTGCTACCCTTCAAGAATCCTTTAAGTAATACAGCATAGTAAGCTAGTGATTCTTTTCAAAAAAGCTTTGTGGTGTTTTGAAATGCCTGAATTGTGTAATGGAGGCAATGCTTTTTAATGTTGCCACAGAGATAAATGAACTCAAGGACACCTTGCAGTATGCTGATGCAGTTTATCTTGACATCTTGTCTGTTGACACTGTCTGTGTTCATGCACCATCTAAGCTATCAATCATAATTACAGCTTCAGTAGTCCAGAAATATTAGTTGCACAACAATTTGATGCTATAGAACTGCGAACTTGTAATGTTATACTTCCCAAAAATAAAATGAGCCGAATTTAATGGAAGCATCGTCAATTTGAGGCCTATTAAGAAAATAGTTAAATCTAGATTGCTGTTGAGGAAAAGGTGAACAAGCTCATTAAGTAATTCTGTGAGTTATGAGAGATTCATGCTTCCATGCAACCAGATATGTTGAAAAGTTTCCATTCTGAAGTACTGACCTTCGTGGTTATATCTGCTTTCTGTCACTCCCCTCCTTAGTTTTGAGCTCCGTATACTGGCCAAAAATGTTTGAGTAGATGACCTGTAACTTCTCTGTCAAGGTTCTCCTTAAGGTGTCTGCTAGAAGCCACATGAGAGATCTGAAATTGCATTTCTATTTTAAAAAAAAAATTCTATCTGCTCAGTACCTCGCTGTGATAGCTCAGCCAAGTTTGGAAACTTGCCATGTAGTGAATTGTAGATATGCATCCTGCTTTATGGCACACCATCTTGGCACACTGATGCACTGCCTTAAATAGAATAAAACTGTATAAAAGCAAAAGTTCAAAAAAAACACAGGAATTTTAAATATACTTCAGTTTTTACTACAGATATGTTATAACACCAGAGGTGACACATTAAACTGAAGCATATCCCTACATTCGTATACCATTCCTACAAAACTACATCATTGTACATGTGTATGGCTATATTCTGAAACAGTTCAGCAGTAACACTGGGCAGCTATTCTACTGCAAAAACTATAGATACCAATACCAGTGCCTTACTCTGTTTACATCAGCAAGATACCAGTATGAAATTGCATTTTAATGTTTGCATTACTTCTATTTGTGCTGAACAGGATAAATACTTCACTCTCTCTCTCTTATTCAGCTGGAAATAAATAATACACTAGTATAAACAGAGCTTTTCTTGTATATGATTTTACATTTTATCTACCTTGCATGAGCCTTCTACTAATTGGTGGTAGTCATCCAAAATATATTCTTCTTCATCCTCTAAAATACAGTTTGAGACTGTGAAGCTTGGTCTTCTCGCTTTCCAGAAAAGCTTGTTGAGAACTTAAAATGGTCCTTCAAGGTTGGATGACTTGATTACCACCAGTCCACTTTGGAATGGAGTCCAAACTTGAAAAGCAGAGACATTTCGGTTTAGCAATCTTCCTATGGCACAGGAAGATGGAGTAAGTACATGGCCATAGGAGTGATCTGCTTGAAAATATTGGCAAAATCTTATTCCCTTGTGACTGGGAAAAGAATATTGGGCTCTTCCATGATCCATCAGTTTTTCTTTAGTTGTTTTGCAGGCTGTGGTAACAAATGGTTCTAAGCCAAGCAGTTTCACACTCTGAAGTGCGGTGCGGATGTTGTCTTAGGCTTCTTCCACAAATGTCCCATTTGGTAACTTGGTCAGAGGGTTTTGATGACGATGGAACCTTGAGGTTGCTCCCATTGGTACTTAATCTTCCAGAAAAGATCTTCTGACATCAGCTGTTTGCTGCTGTGGTTTACCTCTTTAGAGGTTGTAGCCGTGGTCTCGTATCGTTTACTTTCAGAGAGTCTTTTGACTGAAGCACGAGTCATGCAGAGCTAGATTTAGAACCGGAGCAAAAATGGTGCAATATAAAGGCGGATAAATCCCCTGGACCTAATGGCTTGCATCCTAGGGTCTTGAGAAGTAGCGGCAGAGATAGTGGATGCATTGGTTGTAATTTACCAAAATTCCCTGGATCTGGAGAGGATCCAGCAGATTGGAAAACTGCAAATGTAATGTCCCTATTTTTTTAAAAAAAGGAGGCAGACAAAAAGCAGGAAACTATAGACAAGTTAGCCTAATATCTGGTTGGGAAGATGTTGGAGTCCATTATTAAAGAAGCAGTAGCAGGACATTTGGATAAGCAAAATCCGGTCAGGCAGAGTCAGCATGGATTTATGAAGGGGAGGTCATGTTTGCTGGAATTCTTTGAGGATGTAATGAACAGGGTGGTTAAAGGGGAACTAGTGGATGTGGTGTATTTGGACTTCCAGAAGGCATTTGACAAGGTGCCACATAGAAGGTTACTGCATAAGCTAAAAGTTCATGGGGTTGGAGGTAATATATTAGCATGGATAGAGTATTGACTAATGAACAGAAAACAGAGGGATAAATGGTTCATTCTCTGGTTGGCAATCGGTAACCAGTGGGGTGCCGCAGGGATCAGTGCTGGAACCCCAACTATTTACAATCTATATTAACGACTTGAAGGAAGAGACTGAGTGTAACGTAGCCAAGTTTGCCGACGATACAAAGATGGGAGGAAAAACAATGTATGAGGAGGACACACAAAATCTGCAAAAGAACATAGACAAGCTAAGTGGGCAAAAAAATTAGCAGATGGATTTTAATGTTGGAAAGTGTGAGATAGAAAAAAATCAGAAAGCAAGTTATTTAAATGGAGAAAGATTGCAAAATGCCGGAGTACAATGGGACCTGGGGGTACTTATGCATGAAACACAAAAGGATAGTATGCAGGTACAGCAAGTGATCAGGAAGGCCAGTGGAATCTTGGCCTTTTATTGCAAAGGGGACTTAGTATAAAAGCACGGAAGTCTTGCTACAGTTGTACAGGGTATTGGTGAGGCCACACCTGGAATAGTGCGTGCAGTTTTGATTTCCATATTTACGAAAGGATATACTTCCTTTGGAGGCCATTCAGAGAAGGTTCACATGGTTGATTACAGAGATGAGGGGGTTGACTTATGAGGAAAGGTTGAGTAGGTTGGGCCTCTACTCTGGAATTCAGAAGAATGAGAGGTGATCTTATCGAAACATATAAGGTTGAGGGGGCTCGACAAGGTGGATGCAGAGAGGATATTTCCACTGATGGGGGAGGCTAGAACTAGAGGGCACAATCTTAGAATAAGGGGCTGCCCATTTAAAACTGAAATGAGGAGAAATATTTTCTTAAAGGGTTGTGGATCTGTGGATTTCGCTGCCTCAGAGCTGTGGAAGCTAGTACATTGAATAAATTTAAGACAGAAATAGACAGTTTCTTAAACAATAAGGGCATAAGGGGTTATGGAGAGCGGGCAGGGAAGTGGACCTGAGTCCATGATCGGATCAGCCATGATATTAAATGGCGCAGCAGGCTCGAGGGGCTGTATGGCCTACTCCTGCTCCTAGTTCGTGTTCCTTATGTTCTTATACCTCTTGGGCAAATCTCTTGAGTTGATGGCTAAACAACAATTAGTTTGAGGGTACAGTCCACTCATAATTCTAAGTGGCTTTATTCAAATGATATTTTTTTCAGAAGTTTTATCGAAGTTTTCAAGATATTAAGGAGAACTGATAGGGTAGAGAGAGATAAACTAAAGATAAAAAATTAGAGCCAGACCTTGTTCAGGGATGAAATTAGGAAACACGTCTATACACAGAGTGGTAGAAGTTTGGAACCTCTGCAAACAGAAATTGATGCTCAATCAATTGTTGATTTTAAATCTGAGATGGATAGATTTTTGTTAACCAAAGGTATTAAGGGATATGGGCCAACGGTGGATTAATGGAGTTAGGTCGCAGATCAGCCATGATCTCATTGAATTGCTGAACGTGCTTGAGGGGCTAAATGGCCTATTCCTGTTCCTAAGTTATATTTTATTAAGTACTAAATTCCCACTTTATTTACATTGTTTAATTCAAATGATTAGATATTGAATTTTTTGTGCAAAAATGACATTGCACTATCAGTACTCTTTCCTCATGGTACTTAAAGGGTTGACGGTGGATAGGCAATGGCAAACGTTTAAAGATCACATGGATGAACTTCAATTGTACATCCCTGTCTGGAGTAAAAAATAAAACTGGGAAGGTGGCTCAACCGTGGCTAACAAGGGAAATTAAGGATAGTGTTAAATCCAAGGAAGAGGCATATAAATTGGCCAGAAAAAGCAGCAAATCTGAGGACTGGGAGAAATTTAGAATTTAGCAGAGGTGGACAAAGGGTTTAATTAGGAGGGGGAAAATAGAGTACGAGAGGAAATTTGCCAGGAACATAAAAACTGACTGCAAAAGCTTCTATAGATATGTGAAGAAGAAAAGATTAGTGAAGAGTGGTCCCTTGCAGTCAGATTCCGGTGAATTTATAATGGGGGAACAAAGAAATGGCAGACCAGTTGAACAAATACTTTGGTCTGTCTTCACGAAGGAAGACACAGATAACCTTCCGGAAGTACTAGGGGACAGAGGGGCTAGTGAGAAGGAGGAACTGAAGGATATCCTTATTAGGCAGGAAATTGTGTTGGGGAAATTGATGGGATTGAAGGCCGATAAATCCCCAGGGTCTGATGGTCTGCATCCCAGAGTACTTTAAGGAAGTGGCCCTAGAAATAGTGGATGCATTGATGATCATTTTCTAACAGTCTTATCGACGCTAGATCAGTTCCTACCACTTTTTTAAAAAAAGGAGGGAGAGAGAAAACGGGTAATTATAGACCGGTTAGCCTGACATCAGTAGTGGGGAAAATGTTGGAATCAATTATTAAAGATGAAATAACAGCGCATTTGGAAAGCAGTGACAGGATCGGTCCAAGTCAGCATCGATTTATGAAAGGGAAATCGTGCTTGACAAATCTTCTGGAATTTTTTGAGGCTGTAACTAGTAGAGTGGACAAGGGAGAACCAGTGGATGTGGTGTATTTGGACTTTCAAAAGGCTTTTGACAAGGTCCCACAGAGATTGGTGTGCAAAATTAAAGCACATGGTATTGGGGGTAATGTATGACGTGGATAGAGAACTGGTTGGCAGACAGGAAGCAGAGAGTCAGAATAAACGGGCCCTTTTCAGAATGGCAGGCAGTGACTAGTGGAGTGCCGCAGGGCTCAGTGCTGAGATCCCTGCTATTTACAATATACATTAATGATTTGGATGAAGCAATTGAGTGTAATATCTCCAAGTTTGCAGATGACACTAAACTGGGTGGCGGTGTGAGCTGCGAGGAGGACACTAAGAGGCTGCAGGGTGACTTGGGCAGGTTAGGTGAGTTGGCAAATGCAGTATACTGTGGATAAGTGTGAGGTTATCCACTTTGGGGGCAGAAACATGAAGGCAGAATATTGAATGGCTGCAGATTAGGAAAAGGGGAGGTGCAACGATACCTGGGTGTCATGGTACATCAGTCATTGAAAGTTGGCATGCAGGTACAGCAGGTGGTGAAGGCAAATGGTATGTTGGCCTTCATAGCTAGGGGATTTGAGTATAGGAGCAGGGAGGTCTTACTGCAGTTGTACAGGGCCTTGGTGAGGCTTCACCTGGAATATTGTGTTCAGTTTTGTTCTAATCAGGGAAATCAGGGATAGTATTAAAGCCAAGGCAGTGGCATACAAATTGGCCAGAAATAGCAGCGAACCCGGAGACTGGGAGAAATTTAGAACTCGGCAGAGGAGGACAAAGAGTTTGATTAGGGCAGGGAAAATGGAGTACGAGAAGAAGCTTGCAGGGAACATTAAGACGGATTGCAAAAGTTTCTATAGATATGTAAAGAGAAAAAGACAAACGTAGGTCCCCTGCAGTCAGAATTAAGGGAAGTCATAACTGGGAACAAAGAAATGGCGGACCAATTGAACAAGTACTTTGGTTCGGTATTCACTGAGGAGGACACAAACAACCTTCCGGATATAAAAGGGGTCAGAGGGTCTAGTAAGGAGGAGGAACTAAGGGAAATCCTTATTAGTCGGGAAATTGTGTTGGGGAAATTGTTGGGATTGAAGGCCGATAAATCCCCAGGGCCTGATGGACTGCATCCCAGAGTACTTAAGGAGGTGGCCTTGGAAAAAACGGATGCATTGACAGTCATTTTCCAACATTCCATTGACTCTGGCTACCCTCCACTCCATAGGAACTGATCCAATGTAACCCCACTTTTTTAAAAAAGGAGGGAGAGAGAAAACAGGGAATTATAGAAATTATAGTATTGTGTACAGTTTTGGTCTCTTAACCTGAGGAAGGACATTCTTGCTATTGAGGGAGTGCAGCGAAGGTTCACCAGACTGATTCCCGGGATGGCGGGACTGACCTATCAAGAAAGATCAACTGGGCTTGTATTCACTGGAGTTCAGAAGAATGAGAGGGGACCTCATAGAAACGTTTAAAATTCTGATGGGTTTCGACAGGTTAGATGCAGGAAGAATGTTCCCAATGTTGGGGAAGTCCAGAACCAGAGGACACAGTCTAAGGATAAGGGATAAGCCATTTAGGACTGAGATGAGGAGAAACTTCTTCTCCCAGAGAGTGGTGAACCTGTGGAATCCCCTACCGCAGAGAGTTGTTGATGCCAGTTCGTTGGATATATTCAAGAGGGAGTTAGATATGGCCCTTATGGCTAAAGGGATCAAGGGGTATGGAGAGAAAGCAGGAAAGGGATACTGAGGTGAATGATCAGCCATGATATTGAATGGTGGTGCAGGCTCAAAGGGCCAAATGGCATACTATGTTTCTATGTTTTGATCATGGTTTGATCCTATATCCACTTCCAGAGTGGAAGAATCATATTGCAGTGTCAAAGGCCACTATAAATGCTGTAGCCATAGTGGTGTGGAATAATTGTATAGTACTGGGTAGCAGTAGTAATGAGTATCTCTTTAATGAGTGCACTATAAATTCCAATATTGCTGAGTATTAACAGATTTCTCTCCCCATCTCTGACATTTACATTACTAAAATTTGTACACAATTCACTACAAAACTGCTCAGTGCAAACCCCAAACTTCTTGCGCAAGATCGGACGTCCATAAAATGAGAAACTGCACAGGCTTGCTCGCATCCTACACTCTATGGGCCCAAGTTTCCACATGATTTGCGCCTGATTTTTAGGAGCAACTGGTGGAGAACGGACTATCTTAGAAATCGCAATTCTCCACTTTTTTTCTGCAGTTCTAGTCAGGTAGAGCAGTTCTACTTTGGAACAGAATTTTTTCTTCAAAAGGGGGCGTGTCCGGCCACTGACGCCTGATTTGAAAGTTTCCACAGTGAAAACATACTCCAAACTAACTTGGAATGAAGCAAGTGAAGATTATGTAGAACTGAAAAAACCTGTTCTACACATTAAAAAAATCAGGCGCAGGTTACAAATTAGGCGTCCAGAATGAGGTGGGGGGGGGGAGGGAGGAGGGGGGAAGGGAAGTCATTAAATTCTATAATAAATCCTTATTTATACTTCTACAAATATTATACAAATAAATCCAACCTGAATAAACATTTATAAGCAAAGAAAATATTAAATAAACCATTTTCCTACCTGTGTGTAAGTGCTTGAGGCAGGCCTTTTGGGACCGAAGGCTGAACGGGCCAGCCTGAGACTTCGGGCAGGGCCCGTCGAGAGAGAGAGAGGTCAGGCCGGATCCAGTCCGGGCGGGGGGTGGGGGGGGGGGTGAAGCAGGAGCTGGCCGTGGGAGGAGCCTTATTCACACAGCCCCAGTGAGGCCATTCGGCCAGGGCTAGGGGCTGCGTGCTTCGGGCGCCTGGAGCTACTGCACTTGCGTGCTCACTGTAGCGCACATGTGAAGAGGTCCCGGCACTGTTTTCAGCGCAGGGACCTGGCTCCATCCCCCCACAGCTCGTGCTGCGCTGCGCCGAGGGCCAGAGAACCTGCAGGGAGGTGGAGAATACGGAGGATTTTTTTAGGCGCACTTTGTGGCGCGGAAAACAGGTGTCCAGGTTGGGACTGCGCCGCTCTTGGCGCGTGTGGAAACTTGGGCCCTATGTTGCAATATATTGGTGCACCACAATGTATTGCCTGCTTACCTTACTGGTTACATGGTATGTCTGTGCAAGTCTCATTTACTGTAGTAAAATGTGTTTCCTGCAAGATTTCTTCCCATTTTAAATTATTCTTTTAATAACAATTTCTAAGAAAAATTTGCTCTCCCCTTCTATTTTTCAGTCAATCTTATTTGATGGTTTTGCCTTACTCTCAATCTCCTCTAGGTACATAGGGTTGAACTAGCTTGCTAACATAAGCACAAAAATGCTGGGCTTTCACAATAGCTGCAACAGCTCAACACGGCAGTAAACAGTTATTTACTTCCAGCTTTCTTGAATTTCCTCTTCTGTCTTGGAAGTGGTCTATAATTAGATAAAATCAGAAAAGTGTTGATAATTTTATGACGAACATAAGGCAATGAACTTTTGTTCCAGTGGCATGTAGTAACTCTTTTTGCATCCCTTCAGTGATGATTCAGGTTACAAACTAAATCCCAATCCTTATTTCTTAGAGTAAATCCAATAAGTTAGTTGCTTGCTTACAGCAGGAGGATATGTTTTGAAGGCACTTTTATTAATGAAAAAGTGTATCCATTAACAAATGTCAGGGATTCATTGTGCTCCCAGGATGGCCCCAGTGGGAGAGAGAAGGAATTTTAATGGAGATGGTATTTTGCTGACTTGTGATTTTTAAAAATTCTGTTGGATGTGCTTGAGATGGGAATGTGTTTGATATGCCCTGTGGAATCCTGATTGTTTTAGACACTTGCATCAAATCCTCCTGAGCATCTTCAGATAAAGCTGTTGTAATGTTAAAAATTCTTCTTTTGAAGAACAGGATGTTGAAATACTTCACCTGAAAACTACATTAGGAATGATCCTGTTCTAGAGGTGTAATAACACTCAGTACTGAACTTGCAGTGTTTTAAGTAGTTTATCATCCAGACTTTCTTCATTTTTGATCACTGATTATTTCATTTACAGAAGATTTTCAGGGTAAAGTCACCTCTGCAAACCTGAAAGCTTTGACTGATAGACTAGTACCTCTTTCACCTTGAATGCATTAAGATAAGGAATGACTTATTATCAAACTGTCCTGGCCTGGATCAAATGTATCTGGATTAGTACCTCTCTCTCATTGAATACAGTAGGATGGTCTATATCAAATGTTTTTTAAAATGAAAAATTATCTGAATCTGTCATCAAAAATGTTGTTTTGATAGCTGTCTTTTTAAACCTGGTAAAAGTTCAAATCTGTTTACTGCCGTGTTGAGCTGTTGCAGCTATTGTGAAAGCCCAGCATTTTTGTGCTTATGTTAGCAAGCTAGTTCAACCCCTAGAGGAGATTGAGAGTAAGGCAAAAACATCAAATAAGATTGACTGACTGAAAAACAGAAGGGGAGAGCAAATTTTTCTTAGAAATTGTTATTAAAGGAATAATTTAAAATGGGAAGAAATCTTGCAATAAACACATTTTACTACAGTAAATGAGACTTGCACAGACATACCATGTAACCAATAAGGTAAGCAGGCAATACATTGTGGTGTACCAATATATTGCAACATAGAGTGTAGGATGCGAGCAAGCCTGTGCAGTTTCTCATTTTATATCGTCCGATCTTGCGCAAGAAGTTTGGGGATTGCACTGAGCAGTTTTGTAGTGAATTGTGTACAATTTTTAGTAATGTAAATGTCAGAGATGGGGAGAGAAATCTGTTAATACTCAGCAATATTGCAATTTAAAGTGCACTCATTAAAGAGATACTTATTACTACTGCAACCCAGTACTATGCAATTATTCCATACCACTATGGCTACAGCATTTATAATGGCCTTTGACGCTGCAATATGATTCTTTAGTTCTGAATACCTTTCTGTTAGTGCTGCAGCTAAATACTGTTCAAAGAAATGTGGTATGGTGTATTTGGACTAACATAAAAGGTTACTGCACAAGATAAAAGTTCACGGGGTTGGGGATAATATATTAGCATGGATAGAGGATTGGCTAACTAACAGAAAACAGTGTGTCAGGATAAATGGTTCAGTCTCTGGTTGGCAATCAGTAACTAGTGGGGTGCAGCAGGGATCAGTGCTGGGACCCCAACTATTTACAATCTATATTAACGACTTGGAAGAAAGGACCGAGTGTAACGTAGCCAAGTTTGCTGACGATACAAAGATGGGAGGAAAAGCAATGTGTGAGGAGGACACACAAAATCTGCAAAAGGACATAGACAGTCTAAGTGAGTGGCCAAAAATTTGGCAGATGGAGTATAATGTTGGAAAGTGTGTAGTCATGCACTTTGGCAGAAAAAAAAATCAAAGAGCAAATTATTATTTAAATTGAGAAAGATTGCAAAGTGCTGCAGAGTACAGCAGGATCTGGGGGTACTTGTGCATGAAACACAAAAGGTTAGTATGGAGGTACAGCAAGTGATCAGGAAGGCCAATGGAATCTTGGCCTTTATTGCAAAGGGGACGGAGTATAAAAGCATGGAAGTCTTGCTACAGTTATACAGGATATTGGTGAGGCCACACCTGGAATACTGCGTACAGTTTTGGTTTTCTTCTTTACGAAAGGATATACTTGCTTTGGAGGCAATTCAGAGAAGATTCACTAGATTGATTCCAGAGGTGAGGGGGTTGACTTATGAGGAAAGTTGAGTAGGTTGGGCCTCTACACATTGGAATTCAGAAGAATGAGAGGTGAAATTATCGAAACGTATAAGATTATGAAGGGGCTTGACAAGGTGGATGCAGAGAGGATGTTTCCACTGATGGGGGAGACTCGAACTAGGGGACATAATCTTCGAATAAGGGGCTGCCCATTTTAAAACTGGGATGAGAAATTTCTTCTCGGTTATGGATCTGTGGAATTCACTGCCTCAGAGCTGTGGAAGCTGGGTCATTGAATAAATTTAAGACAGAAATAGATAGTTTCTTCACTGATAAGGGGTTATGGGAAGCAGACAGGGAAGTGGAGCTGAGTCCATGATTGGATCAGCCATGATCGTATTAAATGGCAGAGCAGGCTTGAGGGACTATATGGCCTACTCCTGTTCCTACTTATGTTCTTATGAAACGACTTGTGTGTATTTTGCATGTTCTGTGAATTAACATGTCCTTTGGGTACATGCCTCCAAACAGCTACACTGATTTCTTGTAATAGTGTTCTGCATTAATTAACTTTCTTCCACCATCTGAACTCTTGAAGATAGGTATTTGTAGAACATTAAATACAATGTTTTATCTGTCGAAGAATTTTCCTTGACTTTTCAATCATACATGCCCAGTAGTAATGGAAAGTAGCTGATTCTAATGGCACAATAACAGGTAGTCATTTGGCTACAAATAGAGAGCTGCTGGGACAGTGTATTAGCCAGCCCGTTATTCAGTGAATCTTAAGTTGACGTGATTATAGGCAAAGCCATGAGCTGCACAAGAATTTTACAAAAGTTGTTCTAGCAGCAAGTAGTCACTGCAGGAAAGGGGGTTACATTGAATGTTGTTCCAGTCAATAATGAAGAACCATTCTGTCCTCTAGTGGCTGAGCTATTCATGTGTAAGATCTATTCATCTTGAGCCTTAGTGTGCATAAGAACATAAGAATTAGGAACAGGAGAAGGCCATTTAGCCCCTCGAGCCTGCTCCGCCATTCAACAAGATCATGGCTGATCTGGCCGTGGACTCAGCTCCACTTACCCGCCTGCTCCCCATAATCCTTAATTCCCTTATTGGTTAAAAATCTATCTGTGACTTGAATACATTCAATGAGCTCGCCTCAACTGCTTCCTTGGGCAGAGAATTCCACAGATTCACAGCCCTCTGGGAGAAGAAATTCCTTCTCAACTCGGTTTTAAATTGGCTCCCCTGTATTTTGAGGCTGTGCCCCCTAGTTCTAGTCTCCCCGACCAGTGGAAACAACCTCTCTGCCTCTATCTTGTCTATCCCTTTCATTATTTTAAATGTTTCTCATCCTTCTGAACTCCAACGAGTAAAGACCCAGTCTACACAATCTATCATCATAAGGTAACCCTCTCATCTCCGGAATCAGCCTAGTGAATCGTCTCTACCCCCTCCAAAGCCAGTATATTCTTCTTTAAGTAAGGCGACCAAAACTGCACGCAGTACTCCAGGTGCGGCCTCACCAATACCCTGTACAGTTGCAGAAGGACCTCCCTGCTTTTGTACTCCATCCCTCTCGCAATGAAGGCCAACATTCCATTCGCCTTCCTAATTACCTGCTGCACCTGCAAACTAACTTTTTGGGGTTCATGCTCAAGGACCCCCAGGTCCCTCTGCATCGCAGCATGTTGTAATTTCTCCCCATTCAAATAGTGTTCCTTTTTTTGTTTTATTTCCCCAAGGTGGATGACCTCACACTTTCCGACATTGTATTCCATCTGCCAAACCTTAGCCCATTCGCTTAACCTATCTAAATCTCTTTGCAGCCTCTCTATGTCCTCTACATAACCCACTTTCCCACTAATCTTTGTGTCATCTGCAAATTTTGTTACACTACACTCTGTCCTCTCTTCCAGGTCATCTATGTCTATTGTAAACAGTTGTGGTCCCAGCACCGATCCCTGTGGCACACCACTAACCACCGATTTCCAACCCGAAAAGGACCCATTTATCCCGACTCTCTGCTTTCTGTTAGTCAGCCAATTCTCTATCCATGCTAATACATTTCCACTGACCCCGCGTACCTTTATCTTCTGCAGTGACCTTTTGTGTGGCACCTTATCGAATGCCTTTTGGAAATCTAAATACACTACATCCATCGGTACACCTCTATCCACCATGCTCGTTATATCCTCAAAGAATTCCAGTAAATTAGTGAAACATGATTTCCCCTTCGTCTGCTTGATTGCACTATTCCTATCTAGATGTCCCGCTATTTCTTCCTTAATGATAGCTTCAAGCATTTTCCCCACTACAGATGTTAAACTAACCGGCCTATAGTTACCTGCCTTTTGTCTGCCCCCTTTTTTAAACAGAGGCGTTACATTAGCTGCTTTCCAATCCGCTGGTACCTCCCCAGAGACCAGAGAATTTTGGTAGATTATAATGAATGCATCTGCTATAACTTCCGCCATCTCTCTTAAAACCCTGGGATGCATTTCATCAGGACCAGGGGACTTGTCTACCTTGAGTCCCATTAGCCTGTCCAGCACTACCCCCCTAGTGATAGTGATTGTCTCCAAGTCCTCCCTTCCCACATTCCTGTGACCAGCAATTTCTGGCATGGTTTTTGTGTCTTCCACTGTGAAGACCGAAGCAAAATAATTGTTTAAGGTCTCAGCCATTTCTACATTTCCCATTATTAAATCCCCCTTCTCATCTTCTAAGGGACCAACATTTACTTTAGTCACACTCTTTCGTTTTATATATCTGGAAAAACCTTTTACTATCCGTTTTTATGTTTTGCGCAAGTTTACTTTCGTAATCTATCTTTCCTTTCTTTATTGCTTTCTTAGTCACTCTTTGCTGTCGTTTAAAATTTTCCCAATCTTCTATTTTCCCACTAACCTTGGCCACCTTATACGCATTGGTTTTTAATTTGATACTCTCATTAATTTCCCTGGTTATCCACGGCTGGTTCTCCCTTCTCTTACCGCCCTTCTTTTTCATTGGAATATATTTTTGTTGAGCACTATGAAAGAGCTCCTTAAAAGTCCTCCACTGTTCCTCAATTGTGCCACCGTTTAGTCTGTGTTTCCAGTCTACTTTAGCCAACTCTGCCCTCATCCCACTGTAGTCCCCTTTGTTTAAGCAGATTGGAAGCAGCTGGAATGCCTTGTAGTTTCTCGTCCACTGTGGATGTGTGGCTGATACTGGTGTTAAAGACAACATTACCATGATATTTAACCTGGATTTTAGTTACAAATTGCTGCTACTAGAAGTTCAGTCTACAAAGCGATGATGGGATGGTGAAAAAAATGCTTTATTGTCAGAGCTGCAATTATGTTCATTTATCCTAATGAACTTTGTATAAGCATAAAACAACCTCTCTGGAGCCTAGTATTTTTGAGTTCAATTGACTGCTCAGGATGACGGGCTTTTGCTATTCATATCGAGTCGAGCATACTTGGGTTGCTTGTTTGTGCTTGAGAGCAAAGTATTTTGTTAGCTTACTGTTTTTTTTTTTACTCATTTTTGGGATATAGATGTCGCTAGAAAGGCTGGCATTTATTGCCCATCCCTTGTTGCCCTGATTTGATGCATATGAATGTTTTGCTAGGCCACTTCAGAGGGCAGTTAAGGGTCATCTACATTGGTGTGGGACTGCAGTCACATAGGCCAGACTGAGTATGGACAGCAAGTTTTCTTCCCTAAAGGATATAATGAACCAGTTGGGATTTTACAACAATCTGATTGTTTCATGGTCACACTATGGGTTACTTTCTGTGACCAGCTAATGAGCTTCAATGGTATGCACATGATTGTGATACTTCATGTCTCATTCACTCTATTTTTTGGCTGTGCTAGATAATTTACGTGCATATTAAGATTTTACATGAACCAATTCACATCCAGTCAGCATACAGATGCAACCTGCAATGTACTTAAATCAATATTAGCAGATCTCCTATGCCATTGCTTGCACTCTCGTATCAGTAGGATTGTTATCAACAAAGTGTGATCGAGAGTGTTTCAGGGAGTGACATTTGTATGAAGTACACTCTATTCACAATGCAAGATATGACTGTTCATAGGTGTTACAGAATCCAAACTTTTTGAAGCTGAAGAATTTCAGGGATTCTTATTTTTAAATGACTTGCTCTCTTTTTGTAGGGGAAAATTTAAAATCAATGCTTATGCTGTTTCTTTTGACCCACCTGAAGGTTTCTTTTTGCCCTTTCCCAAATATGATGAACTGTTTTTGAACCCTTGTAATGGTGACCAAAAATGTTACGCCTGGTTTAAATGTCCCAAGTGCTGGAGCCCCAAAACATGTTCGGAGCAATTTTTTTAAGTCATTTTGACCTTTTAACTAAATGACCTAACTCTTCAATCTGCAGGTGGTGGCAAATGCTGTGGCAGCTCTATCAGAGATTGCAGAGTCCCATCCAAATAGCAACTTATTAGACCTCAATCCTCAGACTATCAACAAGCTTTTAACAGCCTTAAATGAATGTACTGAATGGGGACAGATATTTATCCTCGATTGCTTAGCCAATTATAGTCCAAAAGATGACCGAGAGGCTCAAAGGTAAACCTGTCAGAAGTGATGGTTTGAAATTTTTGCTTACCTTTAGAATAAAATTATATTTCAGTGTTAGTAATATTTATATATCTTGCCAATTTTAATCACATAATGGTGCAAGTTAAAATTACATTTAGTAATGTTGCTGTTAATCATTTATAAATGTTTTATCTTTAATTGCTTGAAGAAAATGGGTCCAAGATACTTAATTTTTAATAAATAGAATTGCAACAATAATCTGACATTTTGAACTAGTAATTGGGTATCTTACAGAAAGTTATTTGTAATTCCATTATAAAACCTTGCTAAAGTTGAAAATAGTCATTTCATCTGTATTTCAGAATAATGCATAATGTGCAAGTTAAAATACTGTGGCCCTTAACTGTAATTTAACCACAATGTCTTATTCAACAGCATCTGTGAGCGTGTGACACCGCGTTTATCACATGCTAACTCGGCTGTGGTCCTGTCAGCTGTAAAAGTTCTGATGAAATTCATGGAAATGTTGTCAAAGGACTTGGATTACTATGGCACTTTGCTGAAGAAACTGGCACCCCCACTAGTAACACTGCTGTCTGCAGAACCAGAGCTCCAATATGTGGCCCTCAGGAACATCAACCTCATTGTACAGAAAAGGTAACATGATTGCAGTTTTTGTAGGAAAGGCGTGATTCTGTAACGAGGCACCTAGGTTACCAGGAGCGCTTTAATCTATTAAAATACAAACATTTTGAGGGAAGAAATATTATCATTTTGGCGGTTGTAGTTATCTTCTCTCCACTTTTTGGCTCAGTGCTAGCATTCTCAACTCAGAAGGCTGTGGGTTGAAGTCCATATCCAAAACATGAACACAATGTAGGCTGACATTTCAGTGCAGAAATGAGGGCATGCTGCATTGTCTGATATGCTGACTTTAGGATGAGGCCTTGGCTACTTATTTAGGTGGATGCCAAATATTCCATAGCATCTTTTTGAAGAGCAGGGAATTCTCCTAATACCAGCAAAGCAAATTCGTTGGTCATTCGTCTCATTGCTGTGTGTGGGACCTTGCTGTGTACAAATTTGCGACTTTTTGCCTGCAAAACAGCAATGACTACACTTCAAAATAAGTCACGACTGTGAAGTGCTTTGGGATGTCCTGAACGTATGAAAGATGCTAGATAAATGCAGTTTTTTTGTCTTCCTTTGTGTAAAACTATATGGATTTGATGTAATTTTATGCACAATTGGTTGTTTTACAATATATTAGTAACTCTTCAAACTGTACAACTAATTGATCCATACATGTAACTTATTCATTCTGGTTCAGTTTTGTCTGGTTCAATTTTGTCTGTTAGTTAAAGTAAAACTTGTTCACTATCCTCTAATGCCTGTCTGAATCTGATTTCTGTCACAGGATGGTATGGGAAATGGAAAATTTTGCACTGATGCACCTAGAGGTGTTAAATTGGGTCACATCAGAAAGGCTTCATGCTGCATCTAAACATACTATATGTTACATGGGGATGTTCATTGCTGACATTGCTGAAATAAGAAAGTGTAATTTCCCAATGTTAACATCTCTTGCCTGAATGGGCACAATATTCTAATTGAGAACTAGACTTTTCTGGATTTGAAAGCCTATCCCGATAGCTATACACAGTTCTACCTACTGATGCCCTCGTCTCTTTCAAAACCTTTGCATGCTCTCGTTGTAGTAAATCCCCCTGACATGGCCCCCATTTGAGCTTCCCAAGTCCAAAGGGTGCAGACTTGAGTATCTGACCTGCAACTGATGTAGCTACCTATCAACAGTTCTGGCTGGACCATGTCAAGTGCTATTGGGTCGCACGCCTGCCAAAACCACCCACTATGCCAGGATCATCTTGGAGAGCAGAGGTAACCCCCACTACCAACCGTTTCCTTGAATCCCTCTCCGCTGCCCTGTCCACCCTCTCCTCCAACAGCAAGTGCGAGGAACTCATGGACGACTTTGTCACTAAGGTTGAGACTGTCTATTCTGCTGCTTCCCCTCCTTCCCTTTCCCACCAAGTCAAACCTTCCATATCCCCCCTGCCTTAGCCTTAAGGCCGCATCGCTGTCTGTCTCGCGCGCGCTGTCTCTTCCTTGACTCCATGCCCACTAAACTGCTGACACCCAGTTTCTTTTCTTGGCCCCATGCAAGCTGACTTGGCAAAGGTGGAAATTATGAGAGCTCTCAAACAGGGAATGCTGGAGTATGTTTAGCCTATGGTGTGATTGATAACACTAAACAATGAAATTAATATATCAATGATGGCGAATTTACATTATAAATGATTCGTTCTCAGCTACTGACCTCCTTTTCAAAACTTCTTTCATTATTACCACCACCTCAAAGAAACTCACCTAGTCCCCTCTGTCCTTGCAAACTACCACCTCTTCCCCAGTCCTTGAACGCATTGTCGCTCTCCATCTTTCCTCCAACCCCAATGTGTTAAATCTCTGCACTCGAAGTTTCTGCCCCACCACAGTACCAAAACAGTCCTAACTAAAATAATGGACCACATTCTGTGACCATGGTGCGTTATCTCTTCCTGACCTCTGATAGTGAATAGTTGTGATTTATTTTTAAACCACCAATGGTCTGGGGAAGGAAAATTTTGGTCAGTTTATCTTGGAACATGCAGTAAATTTTTATATAAAATAAACATGCATCATGTGGATTTGTATAGTTGTGATTTAAATTACTTTATGCGCTCTTCCCAACCAGATTGCAAGTGTCTAATATGGCAGGGGGATGGGAACCAATGCAGGGAGACAGGGAAACAAAAAGGAGGCAAAAGCAAAAGACAAAGGAGATGAGGAAAAGTGGAGGACAGAGAAACCCAAGGCAAAGAACAAAAAGGGCCACTGTACAGCAAAATTCTAAAAGGACAAAGGGTGTTAAAAAAACAAGCCTGAAGGCTTTGTGTCTTAATGCAAGGAGTATCCGCAATAAGGTGGATGAATTAACTGTACAAATAGATGTTAACAAATATGATGTGATTGGGATTACGGAGACGTGGCTCCAGGATGATCAGGGCTGGGAACTCAACATCCAGGGGTATTCAACATTCAGGAAAGATAGAATAAAAGGAAAAGGAGGTGGGGTAGCATTGCTGGTTAAGGAGGAAATTAAGGCAATAGTTTGAAAGGACATTAGCTTGGATGATGTGGAATCTATATGGGTAGAGCTGCAGAACACCAAAGGGCAAAAAACGTTAGTGGGAGTTGTGTACAGACCTCCAAACAGTAGTAGTGATGTTGGGGAGGGTATCAAACAGGAAATTAGGGGTGCATGCAATAAAGGTGCAGCAGTTATAATGGGTGACTTTAATATGCACATAGATTGGGCTAACCAAACTGGAAGCAATATGGTGGAGGAGGATTTCTTGGAGTGCATAAGGGATGGTTTTCTAGACCAATATGTCGAGGAACCAACTAGGGGGAAGGCCATCTTAGACTGGGTGTTGTGTAATGAGAGAGGATTAATTAGCAATCTCATTGTGCGAGGCCTCTTGGGGAAGAGTGACCATAATATGGTGGAATTCTGCATTAGGATGGAGAATGAAACAGTTAATTCAGAGACCATGGTCCAGAACTTAAAGAAGGGTAACTTTGAAGGTATGAGGCGTGAATTGGCTAGGATAGATTGACGAATGATACTGAAGGGGTTGACTGGATGGGCAATGGCAGACATTTAGGGACCGCATGGATGAACTACAACAATTGTACATTCCTGTCTGGCGTAAAAATAAAAAAGGGAAGGTGGCTCAACCGTGGCTATCAAGGGAAATCAGGGATAGCATTAAAGCCAAGGAAGTGGCATACAAATTGGCCAGAAATAGCAGCGAACCCGGGGACTGGGAGAAATTTAGAACTCGGCAGAGGAGGACAAAGGGTTTGATTAGGGTAGGGAAAATGGAGTACGAGAAGAAGCTTGCAGGGAACATTAAGACGGATTGCAAAAGTTTCTATAGATATGTAAAGAGAAAAAGGTTAGTAAAGACAAACGTAGGTCCCCTGCAGTCAGAATCAGGGGAAGTCATAACGGGGAACAAAGAAATGGCGGACCAATTGAACAAGTACTTTGGTTCGGTATTCACTGAGGAGGACACAAACAACCTTCCGGATATAAAAGGGGTCGGAGGGTCTAGTAAGGAGGAGGAACTGAGGGAAATCCTTATTAGTCGGGAAATTGTGTTGGGGAAATTAATGGGATTGAAGGCCGATAAATCCCCAGGGCCTGATGGACTGCATCCCAGAGTACTTAAGGAGGTGGCCTTGGAAATAGTGGATGCATTGACAGTCATTTTCCAACATTCCATTGACTCTGGATCAGTTCCTATGGAGTGGAGAGTAGCCAATGTAACCCCACTTTTTAAAAAAGGAGGGAGAGAGAAAACAGGGAATTATAGATATGATGGAATCAATTATTAAGGATGTCATAGCAGAGCATTTGGAAAGAGGTAATATGATAGGTCCAAGTCAGCATGGATTTATGAAAGGGAAATCATGCTTGACAAATCTTCTGGAATTTTTTGAGGATGTTTCCAGTAGAGTGGACAAGGGAGAACCAGTTGATGTGGTATATTTGGACTTTCAGAAGGCTTTCGACAAGGTCCCACACAAGAGATTAATGTGCAAAGTTAAAGCACATGGGATTGGGGGTAGTGTGCTGACGTGGATTGAGAACTGGTTGTCAGACAGGAAGCAAAGAGTAGGAGTAAATGGGGACTTTTCAGAATGGCAGGCAGTGACTAGTGGGGTACTGCAAGGTTCTGTGCTGGGGCCCCAGCTGTTTACACTGTACATTAATGATTTAGACGAGGGGATTAAATGTAGTATCTCCAAATTTGCGGATGACACTAAGTTGAGTGGCAGTGTGAGCTGCGAGGAGGCTGCAGAGCGACTTGGTTAGGTGAGTGGGCAAATGCATGGCAGATGAAGTATAATATGGATAAATGTGAGGTTATCCACTTTGGTGGTTAAAAACAGAGAGACAGACTATTATCTGAATGGTGACAGATTAGGAAAAGGGGAGGTGCAAAGAGACCTGGGTGTCATGGTACATCAGTCATTGAAGGTTGGCATGCAGGTACAGCAGGCGGTTAAGAAAGCAAATGGCATGTTGGCCTTCATAGCGAGGGGATTTGAGTACAGGGGCAGGGAGGTGTTGCTACAATTGTACAGGGCCTTGGTGAGGCCACACCTGGAGTATTGTGTACAGTTTTGGTCTCCTAACCTGAGGAAGGACATTCTTGCTATTGAGGGAGTGCAGCGAAGGTTCACCAGACTGATTCCCAGGATGGCAGGACTGACCTATCAAGAAAGACTGGATCAACTGGGCTTGTATTCACTGGAGTTCAGAAGAATGAGAGGGGACCGCATAGAAACGTTTAAAATTCTGACGGGGTTAGACAGGTTAGATGCAGGAAGAATGTTCCCAATGTTGGGGAAGTCCAGAACCAGGGGACACAGTCTAAGGATAAGGAGGAAGCCATTTAGGACCGAGATGAGGAGGAATTTCTTCACCCAGAGAGTGGTGAACCTGTGGAATTCTCTACCACAGAAAGTTGTTGAGGCCAATTCACTAAATATATTCAAAAAGGAGTTAGATGAAGTGCTTACTACTAGGGGAATCAAGGGGTATGGTGAGAAAGCAGGAATGTGGTACTGAATTTGCATGTTCAGCCATGAACTCATTGAATGGCGGTGCAGGCTAGAAGGGCCGAATGGCCTACTCCAGCACCTATTTTCTATGTTTCTATGTCTTTCAATCACACGTTCTGTGAATTGGATAAATATTAACAAAATGACAGAAGACAAAGTTTGGTTTTTCTTTGCTGTTAAGCTGCTTAATCCTTATTTTCCAACTGAAAGATTGAGTATATAATTGCTGATTCCTGACTTTCTTGGTCTGCACAATGAGATGTCTACCTACTGCACAAGTGACATTACATTGAAGGCTACATAGATGATAATGCAATTTTTTTTCTTGAAAATTCTGGAAATCTAAAATAAAAGCACAAAATGCTAAAAACACGCATCAGTTCAGTAGCTGAAAGAATAAAGGCTGGTTAGCGTTCCAGGTGGAAATATTGTTAACATCAGGATCGATGTTTGAAGTAGCTCTTCTTACAGTAGTTGTGTAATCTAACAGTGGTAATTCGCCATCTGAAATATTAGCATAGATAGCTCCAGTTGAAGAACTAGCACTGATACAGGTGCCAAATGGCTGCCTCCTGTGCTATAATTTCTCTGACAATTGCATGAGGGATGGGTGGAACGATATAGTGGGCTTAAGTCTACTTTCAAGCTAATACTGTAGACGACAGTAGTTTAAACTTGCATAAAATTTTAAAAATGCTCTGCGATGTCTTACTAATCCATGCTGCCCACTGGTCCTGTTGCAAAATGATTCACTGTTTCTGCTTACTTAAATATACACACAAACCTAATTGTCCATACACAGTGTGACATTTATTTATGCCATCTACTAATGCTCGTGGTTTCATTTCTTAAGTGAAGATGGGTATTGAAAAATGTTATTGCAGGAGCTAAGAATAAAATAAAATCTGTTACTTTTGTACTAAGGTTTTCCTTTTTTACAGGCCTGAGATTCTTAAGCATGAAATGAAGGTTTTCTTTGTGAAATACAATGATCCAATTTATGTGAAACTGGAAAAACTGGACATTATGATTCGTTTGGCTTCTCAAGCCAACATTGCACAGGTTCGTAACTAAAATGTGCTATGCTCAAGTCTGAATTATGTTGGTGTTCTTTTATGGGAAAATAACCTTAAATAAATGTTCGATGTTTTAATCTATGGCCATGCACCAACTGTGCAATACTTTATTTTACAAATTGAGTTCACTAATGAAACAACTATATCACAATCTATATATAGATGATTGGATGAGGGGACCAAATGTAATATATCCAAGTTGTTGATACAAGGCTAGGTGGGAATGTAAGTTGTGAGGAGGATGCAAAGAGGCTTCAAGCGAATATAGACACGCTAAGTGAGTGGGCAAGGACATGGCAAATGGAATATAACATGGAGAAATGTGAAATTATCCACTTTGGTAGGAAAAATAGAAGAGCAGAGTATTTTTTAAAGGGTGAGTGGGAAATGTTGGGGTTCAGAAGGACCTGGGTGTCCTTGTACACGAATCACTGAAAGTTAACATGCAGGTACAGCAAGCAATTAAGAAAGCAAATGGAATGTTGGCCTTTATTACAAGAGGATTTGAGTATAAGAGTAAAGACGTCTTGCTACAATTATATATAGGGCTCTGGTGAGACTGCACCTGGAGTATTGTGTACAGTTTTGGTCTCCTTACCGAAGGAAGGATATACATACCATAGTGGGAGTGCAACGAAGGTTCACCAGACACATTCCTGGAATGGGAATGGGGGGAGGAAGGAGGGAGGAGGCGAGGATTGTCCTCTGAGGAGAGATTGAGTAAACTAGGCCTATATTCTCTCGAGTTTAGAAGAATGAGAAGTGAGCTCATTGAAACATGTAAAATTCTTACAGGGCTTGACCGGATAGATGCAGGGAGGATGTGTCATCTGGCTGGGGAGTCTAGAACCAGGCGTCACAGTCTCAGACTAAGGAGTCGGCCATTTAGGACTGAGATGAGAAGAAACTTCTTCACTTCGAGGGTGATGGATCTCTGGAATTCTCTAACCCAGAGGACAGTGGAGGCTCAGTCTTTGAGTATACTCAAGACCGAGATCGATAGATTTTTGGATATTAAAGGATAGTGCAGGAAAGTGGAGCTGAGGTAGAAGATGAGCCATGATATTGAATGGCGGAACAGGCTCGAAGGGTCGATTCCTGCTCCTATTTCTTATATCCACTTTTTAAAGCATGAAATTGTATATTGCTTGCACAATGGATAATTATTCAGACAGAGGCAAGTTTTGTGTATGATTGTTGGAAACTTTGCTAATGTACAGTAATGTTACTTTGATTTAGAAAATGGGTGTTTTTGGAATACTTAATGTGCATCTAATGCTTGTAGCCCAGTAAGTGTTTGAACTGCTTTGTAACACTTTCTCTCTGCCTCGGCCCCCCCCCCCCCCCCAAAACAAACACAAAAAATCTTCTTAAATATCTAACCTACATACAGGTTATGCTTTTTTTCATGTGCTCCTTGGGCATATTGTTATTAGTCATAAACATTGGCATAATTTTCAAAGTGAAGTTGAGTGGCCTGTAATTACATATAGACTTCGCTGGTCTGTATTCGTAGAGAGGCTGAGTCATTTTTTCAGATAGAAAAAGTGTATTGGCTACAAATTGGTATTCATTTTTAAGTTGCTCCGATGCCATTTGACTGCATCTGATGTTGGTTTACGATAAAATTAGATTGTTTCCTTGTTATGAAGTTTATTTTGTAACTGATTTATTCACATTTTTATTTTATTTTACCAATGAAACTGCATATTTATGCTGCGATTTGGCTTGTTTTTTCAACCCAGTGATAGAGTGCAGCTTTGAAATCCTTTTGGAATAATTGTGCGATATTTAATTGAAAATGAATGTCAGTACAAAAGTTCCATTCATTTTAAAATTACGTGACACAAACCTGACATCTTCTGCTTAGATACTGCAACAGCCTTTAATAAATTGATCCATTCCGCTAAAGCAATGACAAACTGCCAGTTTCATATGTCAAACTATAATTGTCCAACATCACTTTCTGTAGCAGTTGGGTTTTATTTATTGAATGTATTCTTGTTTGACCTATGTTCTAATCTCTCTCAAAATAGTCTTTTGGTTGAGTGAAAATGCTAAGATCTCTAAATTAATGCAATGTGAACTTGATAAAAGATTTTCGCACTTCCAAAGAACTTTAACAATCAAATGTTTATCGCTAAAAACAAGAGAAGCAAATGTTGCTGTTTTAAGTTACGGAAATCCACATGCAGGCACTAGTGATATGACGTAATGGGCAGGTGCCAAAGCTGACAGTATTTCATTTTTTAAAACGTTTAGGCTGGTTGTCTCTTAAACTGAAATGTAACCCTAGTGGAGGCCAGATAAGCATTGGTGTTAATCAGTGGCTGTGTTTTTTTTTTAAAGTATTACTTGGCTGCTTTGAGAACACATCATTATATAGTCTCTCGCCTGATACACTTTTGGAGATTACACACTATCCCAATTTAATATTGACAAAATTAATTTCCAAGTGGAGTGGGCCGACCCATTTTTTGGTTTTTACCACAAAATGCCACAATTGTCTTCTGGTATGTTGAACTATTTCTTCAATTGATTTATGATTGCATGCAGCTTTTGATCAGTTTGTGATAATTGTCCATGCCAACTTGCAGGTTTTGGCAGAATTAAAGGAATATGCAACAGAAGTGGATGTTGACTTTGTACGGAAGGCTGTGCGTGCAATTGGACGATGTGCCATTAAAGTTGAGGTAAAGAATGAATTTTAAATATTAATGTTTCTATGACAGCTTAGCTCTATTTTCCATATCAAGATTTCACATGCTGCGAAATGGTTACGAGCTTCCTATCACATCACCAGCCAGGAATAATTTACTGAGACTAGATTTGACTAGTTTGACGTCAAGACTGAATTCAATTATGCTAACTGATGTAATGCCAAGTCCTCAATTTGACTATAATGTTAACTCGTACTATGCTTAGCTACAAATTTTAAAGAAGTAATTTAATTATGTTAATGCAGTGAGTTGGCATAAACTAATTCTTTATAAATCACAATTGCTAATACCTCAGCCAGAATTGATTGTCACAAAGTTTCCGTGAACATTTAGTTCAGTTTTAAGACTGATTGGCGAATTTTAGGAAAAATCTTTTTATGGGAGTTGGGATGAGAAAATTAACATTAATTGTGGTGTAAAACTAGTTAAGGACCTTTTCTTATTTGAAATAAAAACATCTGCAGTAAACACCAACTTAATGGATTGTTTGTTGCAGCAATCAGCAGAGCGCTGCGTGAGCACACTACTTGACCTCATTCAAACAAAGGTAAATTACGTTGTGCAGGAAGCCATAGTGGTAATCAAGGACATTTTCCGCAAATACCCAAACAAGTAGGTTCCATTTCTGATTCTCTCTCCAGTGATATCTATTTTGTGTCCTTGCATTTTTTCAATTCCACTTTAGCCAGAAGCAATGTGTGTGCAGATATTAAGTGTGCATATATTTGCCAATTGCACATATGCACTTATTCAGTGATGGTGTACATTTATTTCTTGAGTTGAGACACACAAAGCTACTGACTCATTCCATATTGTAAATTTTTCGTGCAATTTGAAACTTTTCCGCAAGTAATACCTCTTCAGAAGACAATATATTAAAGTTTTTCTATTTTATATTGGTTTCTAAAGCTTGCCAGCAATAATAGATTAAGTATTTGTTTAAAATGCTTCATAAATAAAAATACATAATCTAAAACTATTGAGTGGGTGCTGAAATCAATCTCAATAGTGATTGCAATTTAACTATGGTAATTTGTAGTCATAAGTATTAGAAAGATTATGTTGCTGTTTAATAAGGCGAAACTAGTCAATATTTATTTGTCTTTTTCCTTCATGCCTTAAGTTTGGCATGTTTATGGTACAAATGAGAATTGAAAGAGTTCTCACTATAATGTACAAAATATATATAGCTGCAAGAAAAGGGCTACTTTCTTACAGGGTACATGCAGGGAAGATGTTTCCCCTGGCTGGCGAGTCTTGAACCGGGTGTCACAGTCTCCAACTAAGTGGTCAGCCATTAAGGACTGAGCTGAGGAGAAATTTCTTCAGAGGGTGGTGAATCTTTGGAATTCTCCACCCCAGAGGGCTGTGAATGCTCAGTCGTTGAGTATATTCAAGACAGAGGTTGATAGGCTTTTGAATATTAAGGCAATCAAGGGATATGGGGATAGTGCAAGAAAGTGGAGTTGGGATAGACCAGCCACAATCATATTGAATGGTGGATGGAGCAGCCTTGAGGGGCCGAATGGCCCTTTCCTGCTCCTATTTCTTATGTTCATTGGAAGATTATAGAATGTTAAATTTACAATTATGCTAATTTTTGGCTATTTTATTTTGTTTCTCATCCCTTTTAAATCTTGGAGCCCTCTGTTAACACCCGTTTTGCACCATTTACTTGAATCTGTAGCAGAATGGTGACATTATTTTTGCTCTTCTCTTCCTTTCTCCCCATTATTAAGCCTTTGATTGAAGCCATTGGTTGACTTTGTATCTTTGTCTCAATTTTGAATAATTAAATGCTTTTAAGTACATTCTAATGCACATAATTGTTTGTAATAAGTGAGAATCTTGGGCTGCATAAACCCCACACCTGTATTGTTATAACGATGCTAAGAAGTTGCAGTGTAAATTCAGAGACAGGGCACCATCTAACTGAAACAGAGCAGATCATACTTCCTCCTCGGCGTTTTGCTCTACATTCCAGAGTCAAGTTCGACCTTGACTCAGGATTTCCATTATAGCTTGTAAATCAATGTATGTACTGAAGTTGAAGTGTAAAGGTAGCTGAAGTGTTCTAGAAATATGGTTTTTTTTTTTACGGCTATATTTGTTGATGCCACTGCCAGCTACTTTACCAGTCTTGTTTATCATCAAGGTATGAAAGTGTTATTGCTACACTTTGTGAAAACCTCGACTCACTGGATGAGCCAGAAGCACGAGCGGCCATGATCTGGATAGTCGGTGAATATGCAGAAAGAATTGACAATGCTGATGAGCTATTGGAGAGTTTCCTGGAAGGATTCCATGATGAAAGCACACAGGTAAAAGTTCAACTTAGATTTGCCAAGATACCCAAACAAGGTGCAGTTTAGACCCAAATGGTTAGTAGGTTTTAGAAAGACTCCAATGGCAGATTGCTGCTGGTACCCAATTTTCTGAGGGCATCTCATTTATATAGTACCAAGTACAGACATGCAAGGAGCACACCAGTGCTGTGACTGGAAAATTACATTCAAATGAAAGTTAAGATGATGGGACAACAATTAAAGGGAAGTGGTAGAATGGAATGACACAATTTTGAAGCTAAAGGCATCTTGGGTGCGATAGTGTAGTGATTATATCAATGGGCCTGTATTCCAACGGCCTAGACTAATAAGAGAACGTGAGCTCAAATCCCACGATGGCAGTTTGAGACTTTGAATTCAGTTTATATTTTAAGCTTCTATCAGTAGAATGACCATGAAACTGTTGGATTGTCCTAAATGTCCACTGGTTCACTAATGTCCTTTGGGTGCCTGTACATTGGGTGCACACAAGATACCACCAATCCTATCAGACTCTTCTGGCATCCTGCTGCCTTTCATACAGTGCCACTGAAAGTATAACATGTAGTGATTGGGCTGCTTCTGAAGAAGCATCCAGCATTGATTAGTTAATTGTGCTATTGGGCCTGCTGTCCTAGCTTCTTTTGCGAATAGAAGCCCCCACCTGCATCAATTGTCTGCCAAAATGCAATATGTTGGCATCAGTCTGCAGGGTACTGGCAGTTGGGTAGCCTGACCAGTCTGGCATCCCTTCATTTGTCGTCATACTCCTTTTACAAACTTGTTAGATATTGGCAAACACGTTGGCACCAGTAGTTGCACTGGGAGGGATGAGGGAACAAATTATTAGAATATTCTACCCTACGTAAACGAGAGGTGATCCAAAACTCGGCTGCCCGTGTCCTAACTCGCACCAAGTCCCGCTCACCCATCGCCCCTGTGCTCCCTGACCTACATTGGCTTCCAGTGGAGCAAAGCTTCGATTCTCAAAATTATTTTCAAATCCCTCCATGGCCTCGCCCCTCCCTATCTCTCATCTCCTCCAGCCCCACAACCCCTCGAGATGTCTGCGCTCCTCTAATTCTGCCCTCTTGAGCATCCCTGATTATAATCGCTCAACCATTGGTGGCCATGCCTTCTATTGCTTGGGGCCCAAAACTCGAACTCCCTGCCTAAAGCTTTCCACCTCTCTAATACCTCTCTTTCCTCCTTCAAGAAGCTCCTTAAAACATACCCCTTTGTCACCTGTGTTAATGTGGCTCTCTGTCAAATTTTTTAGCTCATAATACTCCTGTGAAGAGCCTTAAACAAAACATAGAAAATAGATGCAGGAGTAGGCCATTCGGCCCTTCAAGCCTGCACCACCATTCAATAAGATCATGGCTGATCATTCACCTCAGTACCCCTTTCCTGCTTTCTCTCCATACCCCTTGATCCCTTTAGCCGTAAGGGCCATATCTAACTCCCTCTTGAATATATCTAACGAACTGGCATCAACAACTCTCTGCGGTAGAGAATTCCACAGGTTAACAACTCTGAGTGAAGAAGTTCCTTCTCATTTTGGTCCTAAATGGCTTACCCCTTATCCTTAGACTGTGACCTCTGGTTGTGGACTTCCCCAACATCGGGAACATTCTTTCTGTATCTGACCTCTCCAGTCCCGTCAGAATTTTGTTTGTTTCTATGAGATCCCCTCATCCTTCTAAACTCCAGTGAATACAGGCCCAGTCGATCCAGTCTTTCCTCATATGTCAGTCCTGGGGAATCAGTGTGGTGAACCTTCACTACACTCCCTCAATAGCAAGAACGTCCTTCCTCAGATTAGATGACCAAAACTTAACACACTATCCCAGGTGAGGCCTCACCAAGGCCCTATACAACTGCAGTAAGACCTCCCTGCTCCTATACTCAAATCCCCTAGCTATGAAGGCCAACATGCCATTTGCTGCCTTCACTGCCTGCTGTACCTGCATGGCAACTTTAAATGACTGATGTACCATGACATCCAGGTTGCACCTCCTTTTCCTAATCTGCCGCCATTCAGATAATCTGCCTTCATGTTTTTGCCACCAAAGTGGATAATCTCACATTTATCCACATTATACTGCATCTGCCATGCATTTGCCCACTCACTTAACCTGTCCAAGTCACCTTGCAGCCTCTTAGCATCCTCCTCACAGCTCACGCCGCCACCCAGTTTAGTGTCATCTGCAGACTTGGAGATATTACACTTAATTCCTTCATCTAAATCATTGATCTATATTGTAAATAGCTGGGGTCCCAGCACTGAGCCCTGCGGCACTCCACTAGTCACTGCCTGCCATTCTGAAAAGGACCCATTTAAGGCGACTCTCTGCTTCCTGTCTGCCAACTAGTTCTCTATCTACGTCAATACATTACCCCCAATACCATGTGCTTTAATTTTGCACACTAATCTCGTGTGGAACCTTGTCAAAAGCCTTTTGAAAGTCCAAATACACCACATCCGCTGGTTCTCTCTTGTCCACTCTACTAGTTACATCCTCAAAAATTCTAGAAGATTTGTCAAACGTGATTTCCCTTTCATAAATCCATGCTGACTTGGACCGATCCTGTCACTGCTTTCCAAATGCGCTGTTATTTCATCTTTAATGATTGATTCCAACACTTTCCCCACTAATGTCAGGCTAACCGGTCCATAATTCCCTGTTTTCTCTCTCCCTCCTTTTTTAAAAAGTGGTGTTACATTAGCTACCCTCCAGTCCATAGTAACTAATCTAGAGTCGATAGACTGTTGGAAAATGATCACCAATGCATCCACTATTTCTAGGGCCACTTCCTTAAGTACTCTGGGATGCAGACTATCAGGCCCTGGGGATTTATCAGCCTTCAATCCCATCAATTTCCCAAACACAATTTCCTGACTAATAAGGATTTCTTCAGTTTCTCCTTCTCACTAGACCCTCGGTCCCCTAGTATTTCCGGAAGGCTATTTGTGTCTTCGAGAAGACAGAACCAAAGTATCTGCCTTGGGACGTTTTACTGTGTTAAAGGCGCTATATAAACACGAGTTGTTGTTAGGTTTTCATGAGCCTCTGTCAGCTATCAAGAATCAATTTAGTTACTGTGCCCTTTACATTAACTTCCATTTGTAGCTGATTCCTTGGATGTCTATTTCATAAGTATTATTTGGAAATGACATCAGGAAGTGGCATTCAAGGGATTCCCATCCACAAAATATTTTAATTAAGCTGCCTATTTGAGGCGAGTGCTTTCACCACTGTTCCCTGCCAAGTAATTCCATGTGATACAGAGCTCTGGTTTGACAAAACTCTGCCTAATTTCTAATTGGATCTGCATGATTTACATGTAATTTGGGCAGAAACCAGTTGGAAATTACAGGATTTAATGTTTGTTATATTTCAGAATAGAATAATCCTGATGGAAATAGGGGAGGAAATTATATTTTATGGTTCTATTGAAAGTGAATGGGTGCCGGAGGACTAGAAAGCGGCATTATAAACCTAATTTCAAAAAAGATAGAGCTAACCCAGATAATTATGTGATATGGACACTTTTGGAATCTTCAAGGATGAGAAGTGGCCAACTCTGATTTCAGAAAGGAAGGATTGTGCTTGACAAGGTGACTGATTTGGTGAATGTGAGAAATATAGTGGATGTGGTGTACACACACTTTCAGAAAGTCTTTGACAATGTACCATACAAGACTATTAATGATTGGAGGGGTATGAAATTTAAAGAAGGGTAACACAGTGGTTATAAAACTGCTTCATAGGGATGAAACCGAGTCGGAGTTAAGAGCAGTTTCTCGGATGAAAATAGTTGCTTGTCAACTAACTGAGCGTACTGCAGGGTTCTGTTCTTGGACTGCTCCTGTTGTACATTAGTAATTTGTGTTTATGGCTAAGGGAGTGGTGTCCAAATTTGCAGGTGATACTAAAATTAGAGGCATTTCAAATAATTGAAGTCCAAGGGGATATTGAGGTGGTGAAAAAGTGGCAGATGCAATTCAATTTGAACTGGTACATTTTGTTTTATTTTAAATGTTAGAATTATACTTTGAATTGAGTACGCCTGAGTGATGAGAACTAGGAGCAGGAGCAGGCCATGCGGTCCCCGTGATGTGGACGAGCAGAAGCATTTGGGTTTCAGACTCGGGACATTAACAACGCCACAAAAAAGTTAATGGAATACTTGTTTTATGGCAAGAAGTATGAATTATAAAAGCTGAGATGTACTGAATCTATAATACCTTACGGTCATAGCTAGAGTAATATGTGCAGTTTTAGGCTTAATACTTTAGGAAGGACATTGAAGCAACAGAGGAGGTAGTGCAGATTCACTAGGATGCTGCCTGGTATAAGAAAATACGAAGAAAGACTGTTTTAATTAGAACCGAGGATATTACCGGATGATTTGGATGAGGTGTTTAAATTATGAAGGAATGGGATAGAGTTGATAGAAACATAACTGCTTTTAGTGGTTGAAGGGTTTGGAGCAAGAGGACATAAAAAGATTAAATGCAAGAGATTTAGGATAGAAAGCAGGAGAAACTTTTTTGCACAGAAATGTGAGGCTGTGGGATGCTACTACTGGAACTAGTAAATGAAGCAAATACATTGTCAACATTTAATAGCCATTAGATAGGTTGTTAAAGGGATATGGGAACCAGGTGGGCATATGGGATTATGACTGCTGCTCATTTGGAAGATAAACGCTAACATGGGCTGATTAGGTCAGTTTCTGTGTTGTAATTCCTATATAATCTCAAGACTGTTCCCAGTCTTACCCTGACCTCAATAACATTGGATTATAGTGCACTTTCATGAATAAGAGTAGTATGTGCACAAAAATGACACTTTTTGCTTCCCCTTCTCCATTTTTCTCCCCATCTCTTACCTCCTGGTTGGGTATATTTCCATTGGGCCAGCCTCTTGTGCCTTCCCCAAGAGACCCGTCTTAGTGTCAGCAGCCTGTTCAACTGAGAAGGGCCAAGTCTGATCCTGCTTTTGCCTAATGTCCACACATGAGCGTGTCCAACAGAGGTCTATGCCATTTTTAGTAATTGCCATTTTTCCCCTGTAGTCAACTAACTGAGCAAACTGGAGATTGTTGGGACTTTTCTGTTCTTTCTGGTTCAGCTGTTCATTGCTTTAACCAATTCGACCATTGGAGGCGCTCCACTATAAAGTAATGCAAAATTTTTCGATATGTTTAATGCTAGGAAGATGTTTGTATTTCTGAACAGCATTTTTGCTGGAAATTTTATGATTCGTACTTTTGAAAATTGTTTTCTTATGGAGAGCAGTGTGTTGTGGACCCTCCTGGTCAGAAAGACCTGTTTTGATAAAATATGCATACTTAATGTGATAAAAACAGATTTTCTAAATATTACATGAACAGATCTTTTCCAAGGAGGAGACTTGAGATAGTTCAGTGCCAGGATGGTGCTTTCATAAATGTTAGAATTTTGCCTGAAAAACAAATTTATTCCCTTTTTAAAATAAATTCCACCCATGAAAATGTGCAGAATATTAAGTGTGATTGTTAATTACTGGCATGTGCATTTTCTGTGTTAGGGATGTTTTGCGATTCATGTGTTATGCACAAAAGGTTGATTAGCTTTTGAATGCAGATTACAATTTTTAACATTGTTTCTAGGAAATGGATGTCAAAGTATTGACTGCTGCATATCGAGTGAAAATACAGTTCCTGATGATTCTTGGCATTTTTATCATTTGTGACAGGTTCAACTCCAGCTGTTGACGGCTATTGTGAAACTGTTCTTAAAAAAACCGACTGAGACACAAGAACTGGTGCAGCAGGTTCTCAGCTTGGCCACGCAGGTATGTTTACATTTTTCCGTGGGATTAGGAAAAAATTGCAACTGAAGATGGCATGAATCTGTAGATTGTAACCCTGCTGTAGATTGTAATCTAATACTGCATAATTTTTTTTGCTGAAGCCCTTTTTATAGTACTCTGAAAGATTTATGTAGAATTGTTGGAAGGACTCCTTATGGAGGGGGAGAAAAAGTTAATTACTATTTGAGTTTAGTGCACAAATATGACTAAATGATTAACATAATTTTCTTAGTTAATTACTTGGCATGGTTGGGTGTAAGACAATTATGCTTAGCCACTGAAATGGTGTAAATTACCAGAAGCAGTTTTCCTTGTACAGGTATAAAGGGCCCAAATTTCCCCAAGAGTTGCTCTCTTTTTTTTTTTGGAGCAACTTGATTTTTCTGGAGCGTCTTTTTAGTTGTAATTTTGGCCATTTAATTTGCGCCAGTGTAAGTGAGTTAGTTAGGTTTTTTTTAAGGTATTTTTTTCAAAAGCGGGTGTTCCCAGCCACTTACGCCTGTTTTGGCCATTTAAGCAAGTTTGGCCAGCAAATAGTTGCTCCAAACTAACTTAGGCCAGCGTATGTTGGCACTTCTGTCCGCACAGAAAAACCTTACCTAGAGTTAAGGAATCTGTGCAAGTAACTACATTTAAAGCACCAAACAAAGCACAAAAAGTAATAAGCATTGAATAAAAAATGAAGAACTGAAGTCAGCAGTGGCATTCCGTGCAGGCGTCTCTTCAGCCTGGGGTAGGTGCGGGAGAACATGGCATCTTGAGGGAGGGAGGGAGAATGCTTACTGCGGCGGGCTGGGGGTGGTGGGTGCTGAATGCGGAGAAGGCTGAACTCGACTTGCAGTGGGGGAGAGGGAGGGAGAATGCTCAACCCGGCAGGGTGGGGCGGAGGGGTCTGGTGGTGGTGAGTACTGAACGCAGCATCTGAAGTGGGGGGGGGAGGAGAGGGGAGAAGGCTGAACTCGGAGGGAGGGAGAATGCTCAATGCAGCATGCTGGGGTAAGGGGGGTGAGTGCTAAATGTGGCATTTTAAGGGGAGGGAAGGAGAAGGCTAAACTCGGTGGTGGGGTGGGGGGGGGCGGCGGTGGGGGTGGTAACGAGGAGAGAGAGAAGTCACATGACTGAAGGGAAAGAACAAAAGACCTTTGGGTGTCTTGCCTTCAGGCTCCAAAAATCAATCTGGCACCAAAAATCACTCGAGGCTTTCCCTTTAAAATAAATTGCCAATGTTAATACACCATTGCGCATGCGCGACTGCTCCCTTTTCGCATGCGCAACATTGCCGGCACAAACAGATGCTGGACCCTAGCCCCGCTCCCCCGTCGGCTCTGTTTAGCCAGCACGGCCCTAGCTCAGCCCCCTCTCATTGTGCTGCGCCATGCTGCGAGGATCGGCCAGAATCGTGAGTTAATTTTTCTGCACACTTTTTCTACCAGATGGTGCACCGTTTTTGCAGGGGAAGGGGAACTTGAGCCCATAGCAACCAGCCAGAGTTCTTCACTTTTCATGTTTCGCATCCTTAAAAATTCTGAGCTGCAACTTAAGATTAGATTACGAATAACATGACCTCTAGCCAATCTCTGGAATTGAAAAATGCTCTAAAGTGTACCAGTCTTTGAATTACATTGCATGATTTTGGCCAAATGCTAACTGAATACTGCAGTTGCACTTTTTTACCCTCCTTCCCATAATGTTTTTTTATGGTTGTGAAACCAACTGGCTTGGTTCAATTTTAACCTTGACACAGATACAAAATGTTGAGTTTTCTTCAATAGTTTTGCTTCTAAAATTTTGTAACCTGAGTTAATGAATCCTTCTCCCTCATTCAAATTTTTATTATTTTTCACATTCCACTATTTCCACAGCAATATTCTAGACACACACATATTTTAATAAGAAAGACTTGCATTTATATGGAGCATTTCACGATCTCAGGACATCCCAAAATGCTTTACAGCCAATGAAGTACTTTTGAAGTGCAGTCACTGTTATGTCGGAAATGTGGCAGCCAATTTGTGCACAGCAAGCTCCCACAAACAGCAATGTGGTAATGACAAGATAATCTGTTTTAATACAATATTGGAAGTAATATATATGACTGGGTTGAATTTGCTTCAAATTTTTACCTCCCTTTTCAGGAGCTTAATGAAACTCAATGAAAGTAGGATTGAAATAAAGTGTAATGCAGGGACCTGTGAAATTTGCATACCATAGTCACTTGAACTGTGAAAAACACTCGGGAGTATAATTGTGGATTTGTTTTCCTTCCAAACTCGGGTTACATCTGGAGAGTTGTATACTAATGCTTGCATTTGATATTCTCCTATTTAAAAGTTTGGTTCGCAAATTGTGTGGGATAGTATTAGGTTGGATTGGTCCATGCCTGAAACAAAGGATCGTGGTGGATGGAGAGTGTCAGTGAAACTGGTTGTCAATGGAGTCCCACAATGATCAATGATAAGGTTGTTAATTTTTATAAGTTAATTGGGTAATGAAATATTGCCGAATATTAACTTGTGATGTCACCTAATTATATGTAGTTGCCAACATTGCTTGCCAATGTGCAATAATTTCAAGGCATCTGAACAGACGAGGCCAATGGACAGGAAGGTGATCGATGGGATTCAACACGGATATGTGTAAAATCATGAGATTAGGTGGAAGAAGCCAGAATGTGGATTTCATATTAAACGGCAATATGCCTGAGGTTACGGAGTAGGACAGAGATCTAGGGTGAATGTTTTAAAAACCTAATTACTTCAGGCAGTGAAGAAAGCAAAGAAAATATTGGGATGTATAACTAATGATTTCACGCAAGTCTTAGCAGATACAGAGGCACCAGATAGGTGCGTATTTTTCTTGCGGTTCGGAGGCATTCGCCCACAGGAAGCCTCTGACTGCAATTTCTAGCCCTTAGATTTGATGGAGGAAGTCGAGGAGTGCTACAAGACTGATTACCAAAGTTAAAAGGCTGTGTTATGGGGAAGGATTGTCTATCTTGGGGCCTTGTCTGCGCAAGAGGCATAGCACTTGATAGAGACCTTTAAGATTTTCACAGTTATGGAGAATTTGGATCCAGGGAAGTATTTCTGTTGGGCACAAACATGGGGAAATTAAAGTTAAGGATGTCAGAAGAAAATGAAGATTGTTTTGAATTGTGGAACAAATTACTCACGGTTGGTGAAACAGAAAACTGGAAAGTTTTGGAATGGAACTAGTAATTTACGAGAATTCTGGTAAGGAAACTGATAGTTTGAGAAGGTAGGCTAGATGTTCTCGTGTAAAATATCACTTACTACAGGTCACTTCCCATTGCTTCATGCAAGAAACTGCTAGAATGAAGTGCTTATGGTTACATAGCTGTCACTGGTGGTGATAATGACAGGAGAAGATGAAATAGGAGGTTCATATAAGTATATTGGTTTAAGTCTGATTTTTTTTTTTCCCCCCTCCAACAAATTGATGCCAATACTATAAATAAGCCTTGTGCCAACAGTAGAACTCTGGTCCTTAATTTGCCTGTGTGTTGACAGACTTTTTTCATGTTAAATCTGCTAGATAAAAATAGCTAATCAATGAAAGGAAATGTTTCCACTCCAAGGTGACATTGCCCCTTGTGGATGGGTAGACTGGAACTCCATATTCTTGGCCACCTTGCAACTCGCACTTTGTCCCAATTCACCAAAGCTAACTACTTTTGCAGTTTTTTAAAAATCTGTCAAATATTTGAACATTTAAAAAAAAATATAGGACTTCTCAACATAAGTGATTTGATAATTTAGCATTTTGGTCCACTGGGAAATTGGGTCCATCGTGGTTTTATTTAAATTGATCCACAGCATTTATTCAAATGCTGACCTTTAATTTAAAAGTTGGTTGTCTGCAAGAGAGAGGTGACATGTAACATTGATTTGCATGTAATTACAATTGTGCGATCGCTTTCTGTATTTGCATATATCCACTTATCATAATTGAAATCATTTTGTCTTCCAAGACTAAGAACTGCAATAAATCTGTCCAGTGACTTTAGTGCAGTACCCTGCAGCCAAAACAATTGCTCATTATAATGTTGACTGAGAGTCCCTTTTAAACCCTGTCACTGGGGCATTTATCATATTTTACAATCTTTTCTTGTGTAGATTTATTTTGCATTGGTGAACTGATAAGTTCACAATTGACACAGATTTCCATTATGCAGAAAAGGCTATGGGAAGATTGAATAGCGGTGTCCAAAATTATGAGGGGTTTTGATAGAGTAGATGGGGAAGAAACTGTTTCCACTGGTAGGAGGGTCGGTAACCAGAGGGCACAGATTTAAGATAATTGGCAAAAGAACCAGGGGGAGGTGTGTCGGGGAAACAATTACGCAGCGAGTTATGATCTGGAATGCACTGCCTGAAAGCAGATGCAGTAAAAACTTTCCACTGGAAATTGGATATATGCTAGAAAAGGAAAAATTGCAGAGCTATGGGGAAAAAGGTGGGGTAGTGAGATCAATTGGATTGCTTTCACAAAGAGCTGGCATAGGCACGATGGGCGAAATGGCTTCCTGTGCTGTGTGATTCTATGCATTCGATGCCAAGTGCTGACTCAGAGTTGCAGCTCTTAAAATTCATCCCTGCTTTGTTGAATGAAGGAATAAATTTGTATTTATGTAGCACCTTATCAAGTCCTTAAAGCATCCCAAAGAACTTCCCAACCAGTAAATTACTTTTGAGGTATAGTCACTGTTCTGTAGAGAAATCTCGTATTGTAAGATCTGAAAATATCTTGTCTGTCTTTCTATATTCAAATTTGGCTGAAATTTAATGTTGAGAAAACAGCAGTAAATCACAAGTGAACAGAAATGGAATGCATCAAGCAACATGCAGTAAAATGAAGAAAAAATACTATCCAGCAATTTCCAAAACAAAACTTGCAAACAAAAGTCCACAGTAAATAAAATAGCTACTGATTGAAAGAAGTTGAAAGAGAGCCAATGAAATTGCACCAGTTGAGTTTTCACTATCTTGGATTCTTTATTAAGCTGAGCATTTACTACTGTTTGTAACAGACGTAAATTACAAAATGTATAAAAATTATCAAACTTAATAATTGCATTTTCTGTCTTCAAAAATGCCTCTGACAACATTTTTCAGGACTGTCTCGGAAGCCTGAGTCTTGAGTTCATGGGTGTTCCTCAGGTCATCACTCTCAACTGAAGCCTCTACAACATAGCACATTACACTTCATGCTTATTTGTGCCTCCAACTCTTAGATTTTTGTTTAATTGTTGACTGGAAGAACGGCAAGGATTTGCTGTTTATAAACCCTGTCCCAGTCTGCACTCCTGGGATCAATAGAAGATCAATGCAGATCGTTGCCTCATCTCTTCCCGCTGGAAACTTTTTAGGAGTAGTGAAAATATATATTTTGTTTTAAAAGAAAACACACCCATCAAAAATGCTGTGAGGCTGAAACCTAAGCTTTCCTCTAATAATTTTGAAAGGAAAACTAACGTATACTACAATAGGAGCTGATTTCTTCTAAGAGAGCCAAACTCCATTTGTAGCTCAGGAGATGATGAGCAGGTGGGAACAACTCTTAAGATGCTTGTATTTTTTATGTATTCTAAGTAGTTAAACCAGCTGCATTTCTTTTATTTCTATTTATCTCTGAACTTAAAAGAACTTTTAAATATAAACCTGTATTACGAACATAAGAACGTAAGAAATAGGAACAGGAGTAGGCCATATGGCCCCTCGAGCCTGCTCCGCCATTCAATAAGATCATGATCTGATCATGGATTTGGCTCCACTTCCCTGCCTGCTCTCCATAACCCCTTATCCCCTTATCGTTTTAAGAAACTGTCTATTTCTGTCTTAAATTTATTCAATGTCGCAGCTTCCACTGCACTCTGAGGATCCACAGATCCACAACCCTCAGAAGAAATTTCTCATCTCAGTTTTAAATGGGCGGCCTCTTATTCTAAGATTATGCCCTCTAGTTCTAGTCTCCCCTATCACTGGAAACATCCTCTCTGCATCCACCTCGTCAAGCCCCCTCATAATCTTACACGTTTCGATAAGATCACCTCTCATTCATTGAATTCCAATGAGTAGAGGGTCAACCTTGTGAATCTTTTCTGAGCTGCCTCCAAAGCAAGTATATCCTTTCGTAAATATGGAAACCAAAACTGCACGCAGTATTCCAGGTGTGGCCTCACCAATACCTTAGATAGCTGTAGCAAGACTTCCCTGCTTTTATACTCCATCCCCTTTGCAATAAAGATACCATTGGTCTTCCTGATCACTTGCTGTACCTGCATATTATCCTTTTGTGTTTCATGCACAAGTACCCCCAGGTCCTGCTGTACTGTGGCACTTTTCAATCTTTAATTAAATAATAACTTGATCTTTGTTTTTTTTTCTGCCAAAGTGCATGACCTCACGCTTTCCAACATTATACTCCATCTGCCAAATTTTTGCCCAATCTCTTAGCCTGTCTGTCCTTTTGCAGATTGTTTGTGTCCTCCTCACACGTTGCTTTTCCTCCCATCTTTGTATCATCAGCAAACTTGGCTATGTTACACTCAGTCCCTTCTTCCACGTCGTTAATATAGATTGTAAATAGTTGGGGTCCCAGCACTGATCCCTGTGGCACCCCACTAGTTACTGGTTGCCAACCAGAAAATGAACCATTTATCTTGACTCTCTGTTCTGTTAGTTAGCCAATCCTCTATCCATGCTAATATATTACTCCCAGCCCCGTGAACTTTTATCTTGTGCCGTAACCTTTTATGTGGCACCTTGTCAAATGCCTTCTGGAAGTCAAAATACACCACATCCACTGGTTCCCCTTTATCCACCCTGTTTGTTACATCCTCAAAGAACTCCAGCAAATTTGTCAAATGTGACTTCCCCTTCATAAATCCATGCTGACTCTGTCTGACCGAATTTTGCTTTTCCAAATGTCCTGCAACTGCTTCTTTAATAATGGACTCCAACATTTTCCCAACCACTGATAAGATAACTGATCTATAGCTTCCTGCTTTTTGTCTGCCTCCTTTTTTTAAAACAGGGGCGTTACATTTGCAGTTTTCTAATCTGCTGGGACCTTCCCAGAATCCAGGAAATTCTGGTAAATTACAACCAATGCATCCGCAATCCCTGCCGTTACTTCTCTCGACCCTAGGATGCAAGCCATCAGGTCCAAGGGTTTTATCTACCTTTAGTCCCATTATCTTACTGAGTACCGCCTCCTTAGTGATTGTGATTGCGTTAAGTTCCTCCCCCCATAGCCCCTTGACTATCCACTGTCAGAATATTGTTGGTGTCCTCTACCGCAAAGACTGATACAAAATATTTGTTCAGAGTTTCTGCCATCTCCATGTTCCCCATTACTAATTCCCTGGTCTCGTCCTCTAAAGGGACCAACATTTACTTTAGCCACTCTTCCTTTTTATATATCTATAGAAACTCTTGGTATCTGTTTTTATATTTTGTGCTTGTTTACTTTCATAGTCTATCTTCCCTTAATTTTTTTAGTCGAACATTTTGATAAGGCGAAAGACTATTGCAGTGATATTTGGCAAAGGGGGAAAATGCTAATTATTTTCATTACTTTAGTTTTTGGCCTTTGCTATAAAATCCCAAACTCGTACAGGTAGAAAGCTTCTTCCAAATGTTACATAAAACATATTTAGGTAACTTTTGGTCGTTATTTACTTGCAATGGGTAAGAAAAATATTAATACCTAATCATTTACAGAAAAAACGAATTTACTGCACCATCTGTGAGGAGATCTCTCATTTCTGTAATCTTTGAAGCTGTAAACTACCTGCACCCTCCCCTGCTTGCAACATAACTGCTGACCTATTGTGAACAATGCCACAAGAAATCCGCTAGAAATACTGCTTATAATGGTCATGTGTACACAATAGTCTGGTGATGCAGCACATTGCCATGATACAGGGTGGTAGAAATGGGTTTGCACCCTAACTTAATGGGGAGCGAGGCTAGATATTTTCTCCACTCCAGTCCTCCCAGCCATCTTGAAGATGCATACCAAAATCAGTGCAGGTCATTGAACAAGTCAACTGAATACCTCCCTCTTAGCTGTGCAATGTTGCATTGAAGAGCAGCTAAAGTAGAATAACAGAAGCTGAAGGCACCATGATATATTTTAATTTACAGTTTACTGTGTTTTTTTATTCGGTTCATGCTGCAGTCCTTACAGGGTTATGTTTTAGTTAACAAACATTTTCTGCCAGAACAATAGTTTCTTTCTTGATAAAACAGTAACTGTCAATGGGTGTTTTCCTAGATTGTGTTCTTTATTCAGATTTTTGTTAGCCAGATATAGCTATCGGCAGCAAAGTATTGTGTACCACGACCATTGATCTGTACCTTGGACATAATTACTGTTTCAGTGATATCTTTGATATTGCAGGATTCTGACAACCCTGATCTGAGAGACCGTGGCTACATATACTGGCGTCTACTTTCTACAGATCCAGTGGCAGCAAAGGAAGTTGTATTGGCAGAGAAACCCTTGATTTCAGAAGAAACTGACCTAATAGAACCAACCCTCCTTGATGAATTAATTTGCCACATAGGAACACTGGCCTCTGTATACCATAAGCCACCCAGTGCATTTGTGGAAGGCAGCAGAGGTGTTCAGCACAAGAGGCTGCCGCCACGATCTGGATCGTAAGTGAAAATTTCAAAGATTCTACCTAACTTTCCTTTCTCCAACATTGTGCTCCGGGCAAATTAATACAACTCTTGGGGCATTAATTTCTGCTTTCTCAAACCAGCCAGATCTTTAAAGCTTGAGGTACATCTGGGTCATCACACAACTGGAGCTTGGTAATGTGTAGGACCTACTCAATGAAAAGAAGAGCAATCTCTGTCACTGTCATCTTGTGTAATAAACCCATTTAATGTGCAAAATTTGCCTGACTTAGTGATTATGAAGGACCTTTAACTGAAGGATTGTGCATAAGCTAAACTTTTTTTTTCCCCCTATGTTGTCAAGTTCTTTAACAGTTTGTTTTCAACTCCAATTTGTGCATTTCTGTTCAGTCCTTGTGTTTGCCCAATACGGATTGGCTAACATAGAAACATAGAAAATAGGTGCAGGAGTAGGCCATTCGGCCCTTCGAGCCTGCACCACCATTCAATAGGATCATAGCTGATCATGCAACTTCAGTACCCCATTCCTGCTTTCTCTCCATACCCCTTGATCCCTTTAGCCGTAAGGGCCACATCTAACTCCCTTTTGAATATATCTAATGAACTGGCCTCAACAACTTTCTGTGGTAGAGAATTCCACAGGTTCACAATTCTGAGTGAAGAAGTTTCTCCTCATCTCATTTGCATTCCTGATTACTTCCTGTACCTGCATACCAACGGAGTTTCATGCACAAGGACCCCCCAAGGTCCCTCTGTACTGCAGCATTTTGTAATTTTTCTCCATTTAAATATAAGCTTTTTTATCTTTTCTGCCAAAGTGGATAACCTCACATTTTCCCACATTATATTCCACCTGCCAAATGGCTTACCCCTTATCTTTAGACTGTGACCCCTGGTTCTGGACTTCCCCTAACTAACAGAAAACAGAGTCGGGATGAATGAGTCATTTTCCGGTTGGCAAACAGTAACTAGTGGGGTGCCACAGAGATTGGTGCTGGGGCCTCAACTATTTACATCTATATTAATGACTTAGATGAAGGAACCGAGTGTAATGTAGCCAAGTTTGCTGATAATACAAAGATGTTTGGGAAGGCAAGTTGTGAGGAGGAAGATCATGGCTGATCTGATGATCTGTGAGGAGGACACAAAATCTGCAAAGGGATTTAGACAGGCTAAGAGAGGGAAAAATTTGGCAGATGGAATATAATGTGGGAAAATGTGAGGTTATCCACTTTGGCAGAAAAGATAAAAAAGCGCTTATTTAAATGGAGAAAAATTACAAAATGCTGCAGTGCAGAGGGACCTTGGGGGATCCTTGTGCGTGAAACTCCGTTGGTATGCAGGTACAGCAAGTAATCAGGAATGCAAATGGAATGTTGGCCTTTATTGCAAGGGAGATGGAGTATAAAAGCAGAGAAATCCTGCTACAACTGTACAGGGTATTGGTGAGACCATTGATCTCATTTAAGGAGGGATATACTTGCATCGGAGGCAGTTCAGAGAAAGTTCACGAGGTTGATTCCTGAGATGAAGGGGTTGACTTATGAAAGGTTGGGCCTATACTCATTGGAGTTCAGAAGAATGAGAGGTGATCTTATTGAAAGATAATGAGAGGGCTCGCAAGGTAGATGCAGAGAGGATATTTCCACTCGTAGGGGAATCTTGAACTAGGAGGCATAGTTTAAGAATAAGGGGTTACCCATTTAGAACTAAGGAGGAATTTCTTCTAAGGGTTGTAAACCTATAGAATTCTCTGCACCAGAGAGCTGTGGAGGCTGGGTCATTGAATATATTTAAGGCGGAGATGGACAGATTTTTGAGTGATAAGGGAATAAAGGGTTATGAGGAGCGGGCAGGGAATGGGAGCTGATTCCATGATCATCAGATCAGTCGTGATCTTACTTATGTTCTTATGTCCTATTTCTTATGTTCTTATAACTTTTTCCTAAATCTCTTGTTCATTCGCACCAGGCTCCAGAAAATGCTATAGTTTGACTCACCCAATGTTTGTTTATTTAACATTCATTTTGCCGAACTACTGCTTCACACCTTTCTCAAGCAACTAGATTGAGATCGGGAATTGTGAAATAAAGAACATTCTGTGCCACTGTAGGTACTTGCTTCAGACTTATTATCTCACTGCCTTCAGCTACTTACACTCCCATCTTCTGAATCCCCCTCCTTTTATATCTCTGCTTTAGTATCTTCCTCCTTGCTTTCAGAATCTGTACTTTTTGCCCCCTCCTTCCTGCTTGTGAGGAGTGCAGTAGAAATGTAAGATACTACTTTGTTCCCCAGTAATGTCAATAGTGTCAATACTATGTCTAGTTTCCTGCAATTCTCTGTTCTCTCTTAGAAATGAAAGTACCGAGAGTCCAGATGTTGCCCCTTCAGCTGCAGCACAGCCTACTGAGCAGCAACCTGCCGTCATTCCATCCCAGGGTGATCTTTTGGGTGATCTGCTGAATCTCGACCTTGGTCCTCCAGTCAGTGTTCCCCCGATCCCCTCTTCAACAGTTCAGATGGGAGCCATGGACCTTCTTGGTGGTGGATTAGACAGTTTGGTAGGCAAATACTGCAGGGCTCTCAGCTTTTCAGTTTTCAACCTTTTCCAGAAATTGTCAGTGCACCTGTCAGTTTTAACTAGTTTTTTATTTGGTTGCAGTGTTTATTCAGGATTTTAGTCTCTCTTCGAATTTCTGGAGCGTAACATTTGCATAGGACTTAAAAGCAGAATAACTTTTTAAATTTCATCTGTCCAACATTTTCGTAAAAGTCTTCAATGTAATAATTAGAACACATTATTAATCAACTTACTTTCATTGTTTTTGTAGAATATTTTACCTCCTCTTTTCCAATGTTGCCTTAGCTAATAGTTATCTATCGCTGGTATGTTGACATTTAGATTTTAACAGTTATGTCAAGCTGCTTTAACAAATTACAGAACTTTAAAAATTCAACAGATGCACTGAAATATTGTACACTTGACATTGTTGAGTCAACACTGAATTAATGTTTCCTTTTAGTTAATATGCTTTTAGTAGCTATAGCTGATGTACGTATACTAATGCTGTGTTTTCTTCTTTGAATTTATGCTGTTCCTTTTTTTTCACTCCACTTCTGCTTGCATGTGAATGTCCTTGCGTTGCCTCTGTCTTTGCGTATTCGTGTCTGGAGATGGGCGATGAGACTGAAGGGGTATGATCCTCTGTCCTTTTGGCTGTTGATTTTTGTTTTTAAGTTAAAATTGCAGGCTAATTATAGTTTTATGGATTGTATAATAACTTATCACACTAGTTCCAATAATTTGAACTTATTGGTGGAGAAAATCAATGTTTTAGATGTTAGGATAATATTTGCACTTATCATTTTTATTTTCATATGCATTGTGTAACCAAACTATTTTATGTTTCTCTTTTTTTTAGCTTGGTGGAGATCTAAGTGGAAGTCCAGCAGTAAGTTGCATATCTTTCACAAATATATGAAAAATGATATGCCACATGCACACTTTTTTTTGTAAAAAGAGAAAAAAAATCCCAAGACTTACTGTTTGCTTCTGATCTACAACAGAAACGAACACACTTTCTGTCTGCACAATCCCCTGACCAGAAAAAAAAAGTGTTGAACTCTTGTTCACATCAGCCTTGATTCTTAACAGTTTACTTTATGGTCTTAAACACTTTTTTTTTAAAAGGGTAAAGAAAGCCAGGTTGAACTGTAACTGATGCAAACATTGATTCAAGAATGCAGGGCAATTACACATTGTAATAGAAACATAGAAAATAGGTGCAGGAGTAGGCCATTCGGCCCTTCGAGCCTGCACTGCCATTCAATGAGTTCATGGCTGAACATGCAACTTCAGTACCCTATTCCTGCTTTCTCGCCATACCCCTTGATCCCCCTAGTAGTAAGGACTTCATCTAACTCCTTTTTGAATATATTTAGTGAATTGGCCTCAACAACTTTCTGTGGTAGAGAATTCCACAGGTTCACCACTCTCTGGGTGAAGAAGTTTCTCCTCATCTCGGTCCTAAATGGCTTACCCCTTATCCTTAGACTGTGACCCCTGGTTCTGGACTTCCCCAACATTGGGAACATTCTTCCTGCATCTAACCTGTCAGAATTTTAAACGTTTCTATGAGATCCCTTCTCATTCTTCTGAACTCCAGTGAATACAAGCCCAGTCTTTTTTGATATGTCTGTCCCGCCATCCCAGGAATCAGACTGGTGAACCTTCGCTGCACTCTCTCAATAGCAAGAATGTCCTTCCTCAGGTTAGGCGACCAAAACTGTACACAATACTCCAGGTGTGGCCTCACCAAGGCCCTGTACAACTGTAGTAACACTTCCCTGCCCCTGTACTCAAATCCCCTCGCTATGAAGGCCCAACATGCCATTTGCTTTCTTAACCGCCTGCTGTACCTGCATGCCAACCTTCAATAACTGATGTACCATGACACCCAGGTCTCGTTGCACCTCCCCTTTACCTAATCTGTCACCATTCAGATAATAGTCTGTCTCTCTGTTTTTACAACCAAAGTGGATAACCTCACATTTATCCACATTATACTTCATCTGCCATGCATTTGCCCACTCACCTAACCTATCCAAGTCACTCTGCAGCCTCAGCATCCTCCTCGCAGCTCACACTGCCACCCAACTTAGTGTCATCCGCAAATTTGGAGATACATTTAATCCCCTCGTCCAAATCATTAATGTACAATGTAAACAGCTGGGGCCCCAGCACAGAACCTTGCAGTACCCCATTAGTCACAGCCTGCCATTCTGAAAAGTCCCCATTTATTCCTACTCTTTGCTTCCTGTCTGCCAACCAGTTCTCAATCCATGTCAGCACACTACCCCCAATCCCATGTGCTTTAACTTTGCACATTAATCTCTTGTGTGGGACCTTGTCGAAAGCCTTCTGATTCCAAATACACCACAACAGCTGGTTCTCCCTTGTCCACTCTACTGGAAACATCCTCAAAAAATTCCAGAAGATTTGTCAAGCATGATTTCCCTTTCACAAATCCATGCTGACTTGGACCCATCATATCACCTCTTTCCAAATGCGCTGCTGTGACATCCTTAGTAATTGATTCCATCATTTTACCCACTACCGATGTCAGGCTGACCAGTCTATAATTCCCTGTTTTCTCTCCCCCTCCTTTTTTTTAAAAAGTGGGGTTACATTGGCTACCCTCCACTCCACAGGAACTGATCCAGAGTCTATGGAATGTTGTAATGTCCTGAAACACATCTACAGTTTAGTAGCAAGAACACACGATGTAATACATAATATATTAATGTTCCTGTCCTTACGAAACAGCATCTACTTCTTACTATGAGCAGTGACATGATGACATCTGCTAGTAATTTACATGATTCGTGAAGGTGGTTATTTCCATTTTAAAGTGGTATCAGGTAAAATTAAATTTGGCCCATTCATCAAGTCAAGTCTAATTTGAGTGCATTGGAAAAGCCCACAATCCATTACGACAGAATTGGTTTTGTGATTTTTTTTTAAAAAGTATGCATATTATACTTTAAAAAAAAAAGTATACATGGGTATAGTTGAATTTCAAAAATGTTTAATAACTCACTACATTCACGCATAACTTTTTTTGGTAACTTGAGTTTTGACTTTCTCTTTCGAATATACATAAAATATAGCAAATTGAAATTATTTGTACACATCAATATCTATAAACTGATCAAGTACCTGTAATAATGCCTTGCTTTTTCAAAAGTGCACACGAGTAAGAGCAAATAAGCAACTAGTTTTATAGGGTTCAATTTTCCCCAAAGCTTTTTTTTTGGCGTACTTGAAAAGTTACGCCTGTTTATTTGGGGTCCAAGTACGCCAAAAATAAATGTTCCTAGTTTCCCGGTTTGATTTCTTCATTTTGGCGCAGCCTAGCCTGTCCTTTAGTTTTGGGGGGTGAAGCTTTGATCTGTGCCAAAAAGATCGGGTTGCCACGGTAAACGGGGACACAAATGCGGGCTGAGGCTGAAAAAGTGGAACAACCAGCCTGCAACCTGCACAAGCACATTAAAATACATTACAGCAACTTTACAAGCAGCTTAAAATACATTGGAACAACTTGCCACCATTAAATTATTAAAGTGCCCCTCCCCCACCCCCACCCCCACCCCCTGATGCCGGAATCCGCAGCTATCCCAGGTCGAAGGGCCTCCCGCACCTAGCCCTGGCAGAGTGGCCTCCTCCCTCCTGGTCCCGCACCTAACCCTGGCCGAGTGGCCTCCTCTCTCTCCTGGTTCCGCACCTAGCCCTGGCCGAGTGGCTGGCTGTCTCCCAGCCCGGTCCGCTCCGCCGCACCTATCCCAGGCCGAATGGCCTCCTGGCCCGCTCCACCGCACCTATCCCAGGCCGAATGGCCTCCCGGCCCGCTCCACCGCACCTATCCCAGGCCGAAAGGCCTCCTGGCCTGCTCCGCCGCACCTATCCCAGGCCGAATGGCCTCCTCCCTCCTGGTCCCCAACTAATTATACCCGAAAGGCTTCTCCCTCTCCCCTTCTCTCTTGCCTCTCCTACTGTCCGGGCATCTGCTGCACTTGCCTATGCAGATTTCCTTACCTCACCAGAAGGTTTTTCTACAGAGGCCACATATGCTGACCTAAGAAGAATTGGAGTAACTCAGCTGGCCAAACTTGCCTAACTGGCCAGAATTGCTGCGGGTGGCAGTGTACGGCCCCTTTGGCTGTAAAAAAAAAACCTTTAAAAAATCGGAACTGAGTTACACTGGTGGAAATTGATCGGGGAAACTTGAATTTTTTAAACTTCGGCCAAAAATAGCAGCCTGTGCCAAAAAAATGACACACATCACTGGAAAATTGAGCCCGTTCTGTGTGAAATATGACCAATTTATCTTTTGCTATCCATACAGATTGGTGCTGGCTATGGGACTCCAGCAGTCATGCCAGCATCCTTGAATGCAACAGTTGGAGGCGGCTTAAGTGACCTGTTTGATCTTGCTGGTGGAATAGGCATGTCATCTGGTTCTTATGTGGCACCTAAAACTGTAAGCATTATTTATTTGTTTTTGATCTTTTTCCAAGAAGGAAAGATTATACTATCTCCTTACTATCTGGCCTAGGTGCCTCACTGCTGAGAGCAGCTGTTGCCCCGCTCCCGCACCCACACCAATGCCCCCTGTAGCTGGTTATGAGGAAAAACAAGTGTCTGCCCAGGTGTGGCTATCCCCTCTGATTTTGTTTTCTTCCCCCTGCAGGGAGATGACACAGCCTTCACTGGTTACCTCCCCACTCAGTATGGCTCATATCAGGAACTGAGTGGAGCAGGAATCAAACCTGCGTTCATCCTCACTCTGTGGCTCTGAGTGTTAGTACTCTAACACTCAGCACCACCACATTGCTTGTAAGTGCCAAATTCTATAGTTACATCTACCACAAATGAATCTGGTTTGAACTACTGGTAGTTAACACTGTTTGATATTTTAAATATGCCCAGTGATGCTTTATTTCCATTTTACTCTGTTTTGTCCTTGTGGTTCTATTAAACTTGCTAAATGCAAAATAATGGAGTTTTAATGGTAGTGTTTATAGTACACGATGCTCCATAATGCTAATTGTGAGTTTACCACCTGATGAAGCCATTTGAATTAGAAGATGTAGCATTTATAATGTAATTGCACATTTTTTTCTTGTGCCTTGTTAATCTTGGCTTAACATTGCACAATGATGAAGGTGTGAACTAACAAATATTGGCAATTTGACAAGTGCACTCTTGCATTCAGGACAAGTGAATGCAAAATGCATAAGTGCTGTGGATAGGTTTCAGTATCACTACGCTTCTTTATAACATGTCATTTTACAGCTCTTTTGTGCATTCTCATTTCCATGTAATGTGGTAATGAGCTATGTTTTGCATGGTGTGTGCCCCAACCCCCCTCAAGCTACTTTTCTTAAGATAGTGGCTTAGTATCATAGGCTATATAACTTTAGGGCATCACAACAAACCTAGTTTTCTTCTCTCCAGACATTAACAGATGCTCCTTTATAGCAGGGAACACTAACTAACAATTGGGCGCACTTGCTGTGAGATTTTTTGCTGCTCCTTTCCAAGGATGTAAATTATGAAGATGTGGTGTATTTAGCCACTGAGGAGCTTTAAGCATTTATTTCCTTTGCAATATGCATACTGTATACTTTTATTCCAGGGTGAATTGCTGTGAACTATACGATTAGTAATGTTATGCCGTTCTTGCTATATATCTTATTTAAACATGAGATTGCAAGTGCACCATCAGAAAATAAATGACTGTACTGAGCTGTATTATCTTTGGTGTCTCTGAAAATCTATCATTTTTAATGCATGTCCATGATTGTAGGATTGTCCTAATAATCACGTTGTCTACAATGTATCTCCCATTCCAGTGGCCTATTGAAAATAGGCTGGTTTTCTGTTATGTTTTACGCTTCTTTGTAACAAATGTCATTTTGCACCTCCTGAATATTAAGGAATTAAATATATTTACAGGTATTTATATCTTGAGCTGCTGTCAGTTAAACTAACATGCCACTCATTTGACTGACTAATACATTTACATTAATTCAAATGCAATAATTTTTAGCTGAAATTAGCCCTATTTTAATAAGAAATCCCACTAAATTTTCAAAAAAACCCAGATACATTTGGTGTTGGTTTGATATAGAAAGTTAATTTTAGCCTTTAGTAGATCAGAATACACTGCATAACTTATTTTCGCACTTCCATAATTGTAATTATTTGTGCATTCCAGGATATCTTACTATGTTTTCTGGAAAACTGACATGCAACACAATTTAAGATTTCTTTTACTTTTGTTTTCCTTGTTGGTGCCCAAAAATGCCACAATTAAACTATTTTAATTCATCATTTATTTATTTTTGTTCCACCAGATTTGGTTGCCTGCTGCAAAGGCCAAAGGTCTCGAAATTTCTGGCACATTTTCACGTCGCATGGGTCATATCTATATGGATATCTCTCTGATGAACAAAGCCATGCAAGTAATGACTGACTTTGCAATCCAGTTTAACAGAAATAGGTGAGAATTGAATTCAGCTGGTGCTTGAAAAGCAATATATTTGTATACAGAAGATCCTTTTACCATATTATCTACTTGCATTAAATCCTCTGCTTTTACTCAAGCTATATGTGATATCAATTTACATCCTTCCTTCAGACTATTTACATTGTACAAAGGTTGAACCTCCCTTATCCGGAACCCTCGGCCTGGCCTGTTCTGGTTAGGGATTTTTCTGGACGAGGTGTGGTCACCTTAAATTGGATAGTACAGGTACTGAGCAAGGGGATATTGGGGCTGGGTGTGTGGCAGAGAGATCATGCGGGGGGGGGGGGGGGGGGGGCGCAGACCAGTGATTGCGGGAGTCGGCAGCAAGGAAGGACATCAATTTGTTCATGTCGGAGTTCTGTGCATACGCCACCCGGTGGCCGGGAATGGTTCTGGACGAGGGGTGGTTTCGGATGAGGGAGTTTCAACCTGTACCAGTGCTTCAGCTGCTTTGTGATAATGTAGCATTTCCTAGAAATTTAGGATAGAAAGTTGGTTGCAATGGATAGTTGTCAATATAGTTTAAAAAAAAATTAAAAGTGGGGATTGTTATAAATTCCAGTCTACAATACATGCCTTCTCTGGACCTGTGGCATCTGTTACCCCCGTAAGCAGATTGGGCATCTTACTATAATTGGAGTTGACTCTCACTGCCCTATATTTACTTGCCACAATAGCTTAACTCTGTGGTGTACCAATAATACCCCTTCGTGACCTGGACTGGATATTCATGTCTTTTGCACATGTACTCTTTCAATCTCTGAGTGCACAGCATTAACATTTGAAGTGAGGCTTATTACAAATAGTGAATCTGTTTTATTTCACATTGAGTGAACATGCATAAAAATGGTTAAGATCAGATTCATTTGAGGAAATAAGACATGGTGGATGAAGCAAATGCAGTATAGATGGTGCACATGGACTTTAAAAAAAGTCTTTGACGTGGTACCAGGCAGAAGGTTATTGGAGAAGATTGAGGGATATGGAATTTGGGGGTGGTAATAGCAAACTGGATTTAACAAAAACAAGATTTGGAGTCTAGGGCAGTTTTACAGAGTGATTGGAAGTGTTCCAGAAGGTGATTTGTTCACTATCAGTGATTTGGATATAGGCCTAGAGGGAGTTGTCAAAAATTTATGCTGATACCAAAATAGGAGGTGTAGTTAATTATTTAGAAGACCAAAAGAAGCTTCAAAGGGAGTCACCAGATGCTACAGTTGTATAAAGCTCTGGTTAGACTATATCTGGAATATTGCATTAAGTTCAGGGCATTGCACCTCGGGAAGGATATATTGGCCTTGGAGTGGGTGCAGCACAGTTTCATCAGAGCAATACCAGGGATAAAAAAGGTTAAATTGAGAAGTTGCACCAATTAGGGTTGTATTCCCTTGAATATAGAAGATTAAAGGGTGATCTAATTGAGGTACCTTGCTCAGGAGAGATCACCGGAGAACAGTCAGGAGCAGGAACCTTGCTCTTTTTTTTTTTTCCCCCCTGCTTCCCTCTCCTACCCTTATCCTCAAAGCACCCCAACTCCTGCAGCAGACAAAATTGCATAGATTGGGCATTGAACCTTTCTTTCTGGATTTGTATGATGCAGTGCCACAGAGCAGTATCCACTTGGGCTGGTAGTGGGTTTCTTACACTCAAAATAGCTGAGCATTTTCTGGTCTCAGCATATACAAGTAATCAGGATCAAATATACTTTGTTCACCTTGCTTCCTAAAAGGCCAAGCTCTTAAATTAACTTGTGATTTTTCCCCATTTGCTGGTGGACATACCATGTAGATAATGAACTTTAAATGGAAGGACCACACAGAGGATGAATAATATAGCTATTGTAGCTCAGTAATAACCACAGCCTAACCAGGAATCAAATCTTCACCAGTGCAAATTAATCAATTAGCATGATTGTCATCCAGAAGTATTTACAATTTAAAGTAGAAACAGAATCTAAAAATGTTAAACTAAATAAGTGTTAACATTTTTGTTCATCACTTTAAAGTGGCTGATTGAATGAATGATTAATTTTAGTTTACAGGTTCCAGCATTTTCAGCAGTCTCTGATGATGATTCCTTCCATAGTTGACAAATGCATGATATTTCAAACCTCTGAGAAGTTGACTGAAGAGACTATGTAGTGAGCTTAATCATTTGGTAGATGCGATATCCTGCAGCTAATTTAACTTTTTTGGGAGAAAACGCCATGTAAACCAGTAAGAGTTTTGTGGAGCATTCTGTCGACTCTGGATCAGTTCCTATGGATTGGAGGGTAGCTAATGTAACCCCACTTTTTAAAAAAGGAGGGAGAGAGCAAACAGCGAATTATAAATCGGTTAGCCTGACATCGGTAGTGGGGAAGATGTTGGAATCAATTATTAAAGATGTAATAGCAGCACATCTGGAAAGCAGTGACAGGTCCAAGTCAGCATGGATTTTTGAAAGAGAAATCATGCTTGACAAATCATCTTGAATTTATTGAGGATGTAACTAGTAGCGTGGACAAGGGAGAACCAGTGGATGTGGTGTATTTAAACTTTCAAAAGGCTTTTGACAAGGTCCCACACAAGAGATTAGTGTGCAAAATTAAAACACATGGTATTGGGGCTAATGTATTGACATGAATAGAGAACTGGCAGACAGGAAGCAAAGAGTAGGAATAAACGGGTCCTTTTCAGAATGGCAGGCAGTGACTAGTGGGGTACCGCAAGGTTCAGTGCTGGGATCCCAGCTATTTACAATATACATTAATGATTTAGACGAAGGAATTGAATGTAATATCTCCCAAGTTTACAGATGACACTAAGCTGTGTGGCAGTGTCAGCTGTGAGGAGGATGCTAAGAGGCTGTAGGGTGACTTGGACAGGTTAGGTGAGTGGGCAAATACATCGCAGATGCAGTATAATGTAGATAAATGTGAGCTTATCCACTTTGGTTAAAAACAGGAAGGCAGATTATTATCTGAATGGTGACAGATTAGTAAAAGGGGAGGTGCAACGAGTCCTGGGTGTCATGGTACATCAATCATTGAAAGTTGGCATACAGGTACAGCAGGTGGTGAAGAAGGCAACTGGCATTTTTGCCTTCATAGCAAGAGGTTTTGAGTATAGGAGCAAGAAGGTCTTACTACAGTTATACAGGGCCTTGGTGAGGCCACACCTTGAATATTGTGTACAGTTTTGGTCTCCTAATCTGAGGAAGGACATTCTTGCTATTGAGGGAGTGCAGCGAAGATTCACCAGACTGATTCCCAGGATGGCAGGACTGACATATGAAAGACTGGATCAACTCGGCTTATATTCAATGGAATTTAGAAGAATGAGAGGGGATCTCATAGAAACATATAAAATTCTGACGGGATTGGACAGGTTAGATGCAGGAAGAATGTTCCCGATGTTGGGGGAAGTCCAGAACCAGGGGTCACAGTCTAAGGATAAGGGGTAAGCCATTTAGGACTGAGATGAGGAGATACTTCTTCACTCAGAATTGTGAACCTGTGGAATTCTCTACCTCAAAGTTGTTGAGGCCAGTTCGTTAAGTATATTCAAAAGGGAGGTAGATGTGGCCCTTACAGCTAAAGGGATCAAGGGGTATGGAGAGAAAGCAGGAATGGGATACTGAAGTTGCATGATCAGCCATGATCCTATTGAATGGTGTTGCAGGCTCGAAAGGGCCGAATGGCCTACTCCTGCACCTATTTTCTATGTTTCTATGTTTGTTTGTAGAAGAATGAGTTCATGTGTCTTCACTGCTTTAATATCCATCTCACTTTGTTCACTGTTTCTGGTTTGCTTTTTTCCTTGGCTAATTATTTTCTACCTTTTATGTCCATTTTACATAGTCGTCATTCTGCCCCCACAAAATATGTATTTACCAGATGTTAGTATAGAGGTGACATGAGGACATTTGTTTTTAATGCGCAAATTGTTGTGATCTGGAATGTGCTGCCTGAAAGGGAAGTAGAAGCAGATTCATAATTTTCAAAAGTGAACTGGATAAATACTTGGAGAAAAAATATACAGGGCTATGGGGAAAGAGCAAGGGGGTTGGACTAATTGGATAGCTCTTTCAAATAGCCGGCTCAGATTGAAAGGGCCTCTGTCTGTACGCTATAATTCTATGATTCTATAATCGTGTGGAAGATATGTACTTGTAATCCCTGTGTTGTATGATGCTGATGTGTTTAAACTCTCATCAGACCATTAATGAACAATGGAAAGCAGTATATTTTTTGCTTTAAAATTATTTTGTATATTATACTTGTGCAAGTCAACCCTTGCTCTTTAGAAATACTTAATAGTGTGGCTGCTTTAAATACCCTTTAGACAATTGCATTAGTAATTCAGTACTGATTGATCAAATGACAATACTGGAATTGTACACACATACTGCCTACCAAGCTAATATATTTTCAAAGCATTATCTACACATAGCATTATATATACTGTTTAATGTTGAAGCTGTAGAATAATAAACTGTAGAATTTGAGAGTGGATAAGGGATCGATTTTTAATCCTACCCACCGGGTAGGTGCACATTTAAAAACGAGCAGGTTACGCGCCTGCTCCGATCCCAACAGTTTCCAGTTTTAACCTGCAGGGTATTGCAGGCAGTTGAGACATCCAGGCAGGTGCCTCAAATTTATCCAATTTATCAATAGGATCCTGATGCAATTTTAATTGGGGCCTGAGCGGGGAACCTGCAGCGGCTTGGCAGAAGCAGGTACTGAAGTGCATCGTGCCTCAGCTTGATAGTGCCCTCACCTAGCCCAGGAGTGACGCAGTTAGTTGTGGCTCCACTATCTTCTCTTATGCAGTCCCCAGGAATCGAGGGTGACTTGCTTCCACACTAAAATGAGTTCTAAATGACTGATGAGACCAATGTGGGATTTACAGTTTCTGTCACAGATGGGGTGGACGGTGGTTGGGTGGATGGGGTGCTTGATTTGTTGTACCCGCCTTCCGCTATTTGTGCTTGGCTTCCGCGTGCACCCGAAGAAGAGACTCTAAGTGTTCGGTGCCTTTTCTGATTCTCCTCGTCCACTTTGAGCAGTCTTGGGCCAGGGATTCCCAAGAGTCAGTGGGGATGTTGCATTTTTTTCAAGGAGGCGTTTTCTCTGCCCTCCTGGGACTTGCCTGCCGTGACATAGCCTCCGAGTAGAGTACTTGTTTCGGGAGTCTAGCATCAGGCATGCGGACAACGTGGCCTGTCCACCGGAGCTGGTCAAGCGTGGTCAATGCCTCATTGCTGGGGATGTTGGCCTGAGAGAGAGGGAACGCTGATGGTACGCCTATCCTGCCAATGATTTTGCAGGAATTTGCAGAGGCTGTGTTGGTCCTTCTCCAGTGCTTTGAAGTGCCTACTGTACATAGTCCATGTCTCTGAAGCAGATAGGAGGGTGGGTATCACTACTGCTTTGTAGACCGTGAGCTTGGTGCTGGGTTTGAGATCCTGGTCTTCGAACGCTCTCTTTTCCTCAGGCGACTGAAGACGGTGTTGGACTTAGTCATCGATGTCTGCCCTTGCTGATAGTAGGTCCCAAGGTATGGGAAGTGGTCCACATTGGCAGGGAAGAAGTAGGGAAAACCAACTCCAATGGTATCCTCCTCCTGGCGAAATGCTCAGAACATGGTCTTGTCATAACCAACACCTTGTTTCATCAGAAAGACCAGTATAAGGTCTCCTGGCAACGCCATCGCTCCAAGCACTGGCATTTGCTAGACTACGTCATCGTCTGAGCAAGAAAGTCCATGCTGAAGCACTCAAGACCCTGCAAAGAAAGCCCTAATCAGCCTACGCCTCACAGACAACCTGATGACCTCCAATGAACCGGGGCCGCAGAGTGTCCACAGTGCCTGGTCTGCCCTCAAGTCCGCCATACTTAGCACCTGCGAAGAGACTCTTGGTTACTCTACGAGAAAACATCAAGACTGGTTTGATGAGAACAACCAGGAGATCCAGGAGCTAATAAACCACAAACGCAATTCTGAATTGGAAACCACTCCACAATTCAAGTGAAAGAAAGCAGACATCAAACAGCTGAAGGCCAAGGTCCAACGAAAAAGGCATGACCTAAGAACAAATGGTTGATCGAAAAGGTGCAGGAGACCCAGCATCCTGCCAACAATCAGGACATGCGTGGATTTTTTAGCGAAGTCAAGTCCACCTATGGCCCAAGCATCGAGGTACTATTCCACTGAGTCAAGAAAGGAGAGGTGCTCATCAAGCACAGAGAGGTAGTCCGTGTCCCCTGGAAGGAGCACTTCGATGATCTTAACCAAAACTCTATCTTTCACGTGAGTGTCCTTTATCCATCCCACAGCATGTTACCCGTCACCACCTCGGCACAATCCCAACCCAGCATGAGGTTGAGGGCCACTATCGCCCCTGCTGAAACTAGCTAATTCAGCATAGACCAGGAATTGAACAAGGATTTTCCTGGACTTTATGGCTCATTGCTACATTGGGTAATGCTTTACCTGCAGCGCTATCAGGAAGCCTAGTCTTATTTTCATTAAGGATGATGTGAATTACAAATGTTTTGTTAACTTTGTATTTTCTTTTCTCTGTTTCATAGCTTTGGAATGGCACCAGCTGCTCCCCTGCAGGTCAATGCCCCACTTACTCCTAACCAGACAATTGAAGCTTCTCTCCCTTTGAACACAGTTGGTCCAGTTATGAAGATGGATCCTCTCACCAACCTACAGGTCTGAATTAAACTGCAACTAACTCTTGTGAAATTTTTATTACCACTGCTGTTCCTGTCCTTCCTCTCCTTTACCCCCGACCTGCATTGTTTCAGTGAGAATGGAAGGGGATAGAAAAATCAGTGCAAACATTGGCTTTGGTGTGTAATGAGGTCAAATTAATTGAGTAAACATTGGGACATTGAACTAATGCAAGCAAAACAGTAATTTTAGTTCGTTCATTATGCCAGCAAAAGTCAAGATTTCAGTAAAGGGGTGATTAGAGATCTATTTATGGAGATTGCCCGATGACTTCATTTATAGTTGAATAGTTGTGCAACTCCCATTAATTTTAGTTTGCACATTAATCTCCCTAAAATGTTCATGAAATGGCTTAATTTGAGGGGGGGAGGATACTTTAACAATCAAAAATTTGAGCTTTGAAGTAACAAACATTTATTTAGGTTTTAAGGGTTATGAATGCTTGATGAAGAAAGAGGCTCTTTTACTAGATGACCATGTTCAATTTTCTGAAGAGTTTTGAAAGCAGCACTTAAGTTGATTACCAAACAGATTGAATTGACTCTTGAAATGTGTATGCCAACCATGTAACGAGTGGCCACCAGCCATAATTTATGCTTCGAGCCGTATCTTCATTTTGTATCTGGTATAATAGAAAATCACTGCATATTTTTATCTTCAACTTGGTGCATTTGCCTGGATCAAAGGATTATCAGTGACTTCAGTACAACCCTATTTAATTGCCAACTTGAACAAATGTTAAAAACAAAATCACTTGTCCCCATCATTAAATTTCATTTGCTGTCTGTGTGTGAGGAGCATGGAGAGAGACAAGCACAAAAATATACTGAATTATTTTTGATGTGCCTTTTGTCCTGCTTAATAATCTGCTTTCAAAAATGCTTGATTGATCGAGTCCTTGAGGAAATTTGAACTTAAAGTTTCACCTAAGTGAATTATGTATGTGTTTTCTAATAGGCTCTGTACAGCTATTTTTCTGATAGCAATGTCGCATTTTCAAAGTTTTGAAATTGCTATACTGTTTACCAAAGGGTTTGTTGCTGGTCTCGGTGAATCCGTATCCTAGTACTCCTGTGCTAGGTGTAAACTGAATGGAAAGCAAGAAAAATTTCATTCCAAGCAGTAGACATTGGGCCATATTTTGCTGTAGCAGGGCATCTAATGGTATCTGCCATTAGTTAGACGTGCCCTTGCACGTCTAGGTTTTTTAATTTTTTGCGCTTCAAATTGCTGAAAGTGCGAGCTGATGGCGCAGCAAGGGAAACTGGGCATCTGGGCCCTGAGTGAACAAGGCCAGCAACTGGGTATCTCCTTAACCAATCAGATTGAAGGATTGGGAAATAAACAGTACAAAGACCGAGGAGGAAGTGTAAATTAGAATGTCAAATCAGGTACAGAAAGAGAAATAGAAAGGGAAAGAGAGATTGGATTAAGAGAGAAAAAAGAGACAACGGCAACATTTATTTTAAAAATCTTCAATAATTAATAGCTGATGAAGTGAGACTCCCCACTTAATTTTCAGTGCCACAGAGGTTGATTGCCAGTAATTACCAATTATCATGTCATTAATAAATTATCTCATAGTAAAAGATCCTCTAGGAAAGAGTGATCATAGCATGGCTGAATTTCAAATTCACTTGGAGGGTGAGAAAGTTGGGTCTCAAACCAGTGTCCTGCTCTTAAATAAGTGATTATAATATGAAGGCAGAGTTGGCTAAAAATGGACTTGGAAAATAGATTAAAGCGTAAGACGGTTGATGAGCAGTGGCAGACATTTAAGGAAATATTTCATAACACTCAACAAAAATATATTCCAATGGAAAGGAAAGACTAAGAGAAGGAAGAACCATCCGTGGCTAACTAAGGAAGTAAAGGATCGTATCCAATTGAAAACAAAGACATACAATGTTGCAAAGATTAGTGGTAGGCCAGAGGATTGGGAACTTTTTAGAAACCAGCAAAGGACAACTCAAAAAATAATAGAGAAGGTGGATCATGAGAATAAACTAGCAAGAAAAATAAAAACAGTAAGAGCTTCTACAAGTATATAAAAAGGAAGAGGATAGCTAAAATAAATGTTGGTCCTTTTAGAGGATGAGACTGGGGAATTAATAATGGTGAATAGGGAAATGGCAGAGACTTTGAACAAATATTTGTATTGGTCTTCACAGTAGAAGACACATCCCAATAATAGTTTTAAGCTCCCCCTTGATTACCTATCACTAGAGAAAAAGTACTCGGTAAAATAATGGAATTAAAGATGGACAAGTCGCCTGGACCCGATGGCCTACATCCCAGGGTCTTAAAAGAAGTGGCTGCAGAAATAGTGGATGCATTGGTTACAATCTACCAAAATCCCCTGGAGTTTGGAGAGGTCCCAGCAGATTGGAAAACTGCAAATGTAATACCCCTATTTAAGAAAAGGAGGGAGACAGAAAGCAGGCTAACTGGTCTATAGTTTCCTAACATCTGTCATTGAGAAAATGCTGGAGTTCATTATTAAGGAAGCAGTAGCAGGACATTTGGAAAATCATAATGCAGTCAAGCAGAGTCAGCATGGTTTTATGAAAGGGAAATCAAATTTGACAAATTTGCTGGAGTTCTTTGAGGATGTAACAAGCAGGGTGGATAAGGGAGAACCAGTAGATGTGGTGTATTTGGATTTCCAGAAGGTATTCAACAAGGTGCCACATAAAAGGTTACTGCACAAGATACAAGCTCATGGGGTTAGGGGTAATATATTAGCATGGATAGAGGATTGGCTAACTGAAAACATTAAAGTCGGGATACAAAAGCAAAATACTGCGGATGCTGAAATCTGGAATAAAAGCAGAAAATTCCGGAAATCTCAGCGGGTCAGGTAGCATCTGTGGGGAGAAAAACAATTAATGTTTCAGGTCAATGACCCGTCTAGATAAGTGGGTCATTTTCCGGTTGGTAACTAGTGGGGTGCAACAGGGATTGGTACTGGGGCCTCAACTATTTACAACCTATACTAATGACTTGGATGAAGGGACGGAGTGTAATGTAACCAAGTTTGCTGCTGATACAAAGATGGGTGGGGAAAGCAAGATGTGAAAAGGACACACACAATCTGCAAAGGGATATAGACAGGCTAAGTGAGTGGGCAAACATTTGACAGATGGAATATAATGTGGGAAAGTATGAGGTTATCCACTTTGGCAGGAAAAATAAAAAAGCAAATTATTATTTAAATGGAGAGAGATTACAAAATGCTGCAGTACAGAGAGACCTAGGGGTCCTTGTGCATGAAACACAGTTAGTATGCAGGTACAACAAATAATCATGAAGGCAACTGGAAATTGTTGCCCTTTATTGCAAGGGGGAGTGGAGTATAAAAGCAGGGAAGTTCTGCTACAACTGTACAGGGTATTGGTGAGACATTGATCTTATTTAAGGAGGGATATACTTGCATTGGAGGCAGTTCAGAGAGAGTTCGCGAGATTGATTCCTGAGATGGAGTTGACTGATGAAAAAAGGTTGAGCAGGTTGGGCCTATAATCATTGAAGTTTAGAAGAATGAGAGGTAATCTTATTGAAACACAAGATACTGAGGGGGTAGATGCAGACAGGATGCTTCTACTCATGGGGGAATCTAGAACTAGAGGGCATAGTTTAAGAATAAGGGGTCGTTCATTTAAAACTGAGAAAGAGGAATTTCTTTTCTGAGGGTTGTGAATCTGTGGGATTCTCTGCCCCAGAGAACTGTGGAGGCTGGGTCATTGAATATATTTAAGGTGGAGATAGACAGATTTTTGAACAATAAGGGAGTAAAGGGATATGGGGAGCGGGCGGGGAAGTGGAGCTGAGCTCAAGATCATATCAGCCATGATTTTATTAAATGGTGGAGCAGGCTTGAGGGGCTAAATGGCCTACTCCTCCTATTATGTTCTTAAAAGGGTACTGACACTTTAAATGATGAGGCTTAACTTTCCGTGGTGAGTAATTTGTATCTATTGCGCAAATAAACTAACTTCATGCCATTCAATGCATTTCAAGAGTAAAGCAGACATCAAGATGCTTTTTTCGCAAAGCTAATGGCAGCAATTTTTGCATATCTGCCCCTCGCCTGAAGTTGCTGTGCCATTTGCGCATAAATAATGACAAGCACCGTAAGCCTCACCTTATTTTGACAGCAAAATCTGGCCCAATGTAATGCCACGCACCATCCTCCCATCTCTTAGTAATGTTGTCTCCTGGCAGAGGCAAAAATGAATTCTGTCCAAGTCTCTAAAGCAATCATGCAAGCAGCAAATGACTGCAGTTTCCCATGATGCAACATAATCCAGACTAAGTAATCCATTACCACTGCATACACGCAGAACAGAGTGTTTTAATTGCAAGATGAAAATAACAATCTTTTTGTAGTCGGGATTTTTTTCCAATTCCATTCAAACTGCTCTAAAATGAATGCTTCATACCTATGGCAATGTAAAGCCAGTTTTCAACACATTTCAGTTTCTACAGCAGAACTTTTAATGTCAGCAGTATCTTGAAAGGAAATACTGCAAAGTCAGTCTTTTCAAACTTAACAGCATTCATGAGATCTGCCCTAACTCTTGTGTTTGAAACTTTCACAAACTAATCTAAGATTGTGTCATTGGAGTCATGAATATTCCATGATCATTGGTGCAACCGGACTGTCGCTTTGTCGTGCTCCAACCCCACTTGATTTTTTTTCCATGTTGAGGTTATTCTGCAATGTTCCCTAAATGAATGTAAACAAATACTCATCTCTCGATTGTAACTGGTTTATAAGAGGTGTGATTATCTACTCGGCCACTTTTGTGGCAAACTGGCTCATCTTTACTTACCAGACTCCTCGTGCCCTCCCATTCTGCGGCACTGTTCTGTCCGTGGTAATGCTGGAGCAGATGCAGATATTCACTACGCAGATGGAACTGGAATTGGCTTGCCTCTGCAGATCACATTTTTTTTACTTTTCCTCTGAATTCAGATTATGCTCTCTGTGATGAACTTTCATAAAACTATATTTACATTTTTTCCTATAACATTGCTGTAATTCAGCCCAGCTTATTAGAATCTGCTGCTACAGCTTTTGTCTTATAAATTTTGGGGAAAAATTGTGCCTGAGCTCCTGTTTCAAAGTAAAATAATTGTGAATGGCTGGAAGTAGAGGGTACTCAAAAATTACAGCACAGTCTGGCTGTCAATCATTCTACATGGTGTTTTAAATGCTTTTATTTTAAACAATTGAAGTAACTTTGTAGCACATCTATATACTGTGGCATTTGTTGACAAGGACAGAACAAATGATGCAGGAAAATCACTGACATTTTAAAAGAGCTAAAACACAATTCTAATTCTTTCTTTTGTGAACAGGTTGCAGTAAAGAACAATATTGATGTCTTCTACTTCAGTTGCCTGTACCCAATTAATATGTTGTTTGTGGAAGATGGAAAGATGGGTGAGTGTTTTCCGTATTCCGAGTGCAGTTGCTTAGGATGGATGAACAAAGGCACTAATTACCAGTTGCAGGCATTAAAAAAAATTTTAAAAATCCCCTGGAGATGAAAACAAAGCTTAGTTTACTTGGAATAGTATCTCTGAATTCTGTGCGCTGCATCGGAATATGTGTGAGCTGATTGGAAATAATAACTTTTTGCACAGTTCTGTGCTGGTATTTCAGTGTACCTTAACCTTTCTGTTGCAAGTTGATTTAAAAAATTCAAACATGCCTTGTATTGGAAATTATATTTAACTACTATTCATCGTCCACATTCTATATTCGGGGAAATGTTCCTTCCTTTTGAAAATTGCATTCTGCTTTATACAGTTTTCCATGCTTTAGAGTAACAAATTTGATTGCAACTAGTGAGAAATCTTCCTTCTATTTTTGGCACATGGGCTTTAATTTTAGCTAGAATCAGAGAATTCTGAAGGCAACAGTCCATCTGGCTTTGTTTGGAACTCAAACGGCTTTCCACTTGGTCCCATTCCCCTCCCTTTTTAAATTTTTCTTTTTCAAATATTTATCCAAGTACCTTTTTAAAAACCTATTACGAATTTTGCATCCACTACTGTTTCTGGTAGGCATTCCATGTCCTAACAGTCCTGTGATTTAAAAAAAAATATATCTACTCTTTTTATACACATGCGTTCCAGTTACTGACACACTGGCTAGTGTAAATAGGTTATCCCTGACTATGCGAACAGTAACAAAGTGGTTGTTACTGGACTAATGATCCAGAGACACGAGTTCAAATCCCACCACGGCAGCTGAGTTAAATTCAGTTAATTAAATAAATCTGGGATAAAAATCTAGTATCTGTAATGGTGACCATGAAACTGCAGGATTGTCATAAAAACCCATCTGGTTCACTAATGTCCTTTTAGGGAAGGAAATCTGTCATCCTTGCCTGGCCTATATGTGACTCCAGACCCACAGTATTGTGGTTGCCTCCTAACTGCCCTCTGTTGTAACAAACCGCTACCATGGAGCTAAACCCAAATCGGAATTTGAATTTGTGCTGATCTCTGGTTTTAAATGTGACTAAATTGATCCTTGCTTGCAATGCCTGAGCAGCTGTGAGGGATCTAAATGGTGGACCTAAAACTTTATTGTTCAAAACTGTGCAGGTCAGAACGGTGACTATACTCATTATTCTTGTGGTTTAGTGACCTATGCTGCGATCATAAAATTCAAAAATACATCTTCAAGTAGCTGGCAGGGTGGTAGTGCATCTGTGTTTTTAAAGGGCTCCTTGTGGAAAATTTGCTGAGGGCCACCTTCCTAGGAGGACTGGCAAGCACACTACCCTCTATTCCAAGTAGCTAGGATTGTTGGTAAATCTTGAAGCCCCAATATAACCATTCCACATATTTCATATTAGTCCAATAATGAGCTTGTCAAGATAAAAAGCTTAGTTATTAGAAATGGTTTGACTTCTAGTCTTTCCCAAGTGTCTATCTGCGCTCTGGTCCTCAGACATAGTGTCAGTTAAAGTCCCTATTGGAGGTCAAAAACAAGTTCTTGGTAAAAACATTTTCTTGCAGCAGTCAAATGCATTTCCTGGTATGGGTGTTTACTGGCTAAATTAACATTTCTAGGTAGATGAGCTGGATGAGTAGACATGGCCTGGTTTCCTCTGGACGCTCATTGGCATCCAGATGGACTACACCAAGATAGGTGTAGATGGACCTCCAGTATCTCAACTTGCTTTTAGGGTATTGAATTTTATTGATTGACAACACAATACAATAGTAACTAAACAGAACAATGTATTGAAATGTAAAGTATTTAATTAGTGCTCAACTACTTTCTTAACATTTTCCTTTTATCTCTGGAAGTGCCACCTCTTGCTGGGGCATGCATCCATGGGTGGCAACACCCTCCACAGCACCAAAATGCTCATTCTTCATGTGAGCCTAGACAGCATCAGCAGGCATGAAGGCCAAGCTTGATCATATTCTCACTTGACATCTAAGTGAGCTTTCATAATTCTACAATGAGCCTCAATGTTTCTGAACTAGGATGGGAAAATATCCCAACTGGGCGTGCTGATATGAGTGTGAGGTGAAGACAGAATGGGACTTTGTGTTCCACGATCAAATAGCCTGCTGATCATTTCTATGCTCACCAGCCATTTAGGTATACTAGAAGCTCCTGGCATCTGTAGCTGCATAGGTGTGTGCTTTCTAAGCGACTTGAATTGTGTAAAACTAAATTCAGGTTGTCAACTGACTTCAGGTAGGGTGCTATTATGAAGCTGTTAGAATGAAAACACTAGATTTTTTTTTCTTAATTTAATTTTAGATTCAATGCAAGTTGTGACTAACTTGTAGCACTCATTTATTTTCTGTGCAGATCGACAGATCTTTCTGGCAACCTGGAAAGACATTCCCAATGAGAATGAAGTACAATTCCAAATTAAAGACTGCCATCTTAATGCAGGTAAATATGCAATTTTTTTTGATTATGGAATATATCCAATCCTTGGCATCTCTAAATTGCAGTGTTTAAATTGTTACCAATTTTGTGATCAGCATTGTCTTCACAATGGAATCAACTTAATCTGAATGTGTGTTGCTGTCAGTTTGCAATACTGACAACAGTCAACTACCATCGATATGGAGGTTCCTCCTTGAGGCACAACTAGTGGATCGACCATTACACTGCCTGCAGAAGGTTGTTGTTGTCTTGCTAGCTAAAATATTTTGGCTTTTGAGCCTGTGAATACTCTCGGCCTGAAGGTGTAATAGTAAACAGTTCTGCCATAAGACATGGTTTCTGCTACAAGTTGGTTTTTTTAAACTCAGCCATTTACTCGTAGATTTTCTTTAGCATGACAATAGCACCAACTTTCACCCTTGCTCCTAATGTCTACCTGGTGTTTTCACAATTTTGTGTCACTCGGGAGATTAGTGCCTACTTCCTGAAACATAAGGTATATGCTACTCATCGTCTTCTAGTGGCCCAACCAAGAAAAGGTAAAATTATTGCATGGATGATAACTGGCTAGAGTTTCCGCTGATTTTATCAAATCAATCCAGCTGAAATCATCCAAACCAGCGCAAAACATGGGGAATTTTAAACGCAAGTTACATAAAGCGTAAATTGAGTTTCTGCAATCTTTTAACGCTGGTTTTAAAAGTATTGTGCTGAAAGTTAGCCCCACGCAAAACCGCCCACACCCTAGATCGAAATAATGAGCATGGCGAGTTTCTGCCGATTGCGACTGTTTGAGGGAGGCTCACGGAATTTAGTTTTTTAGGTGCACAGGCACTAGTAGGCACGTTTAAAAAGTTTCACACTAAGTATTTCATTAAGAAACTGACTAGCATGCACCAATGAAACTGGTGTATGGTTCTGTTTTTTTTGTCATTTTCAATGATTTAAAATCTGATTACTCACAAGTGGAGTACTAGACACTTATAACTGCTTATTTTTTGTGATAAACTGATTTTCGACTGTATAACTAACACTGCACCAGGTAACCACTCTTTAAATACATCAATGAATCTTCTGATGCATAACTAAGATTTGGGTCTAGTATTTCTGCAACTGGATATTTAACTGTTTTGTGAATACAATATATAATCCTCCAATCCTGCTTCCAGAAATCTGCTTGTGATCTTGATAGCTATTAACAAAAGCTCATGCACCAAAATGTAGTTACAAAAACTACCTAGTAATTCTGACTTGACTGGCTTTTGCTGAAAGTGTATAGGGACAGTAGTTTGATGTATTGTAACATCTTGTAGAATTAACAGGCTAAACTACTGTTTTTTTAGTATTGTGTAGGAATGGAATCTAATCTAGAAAACCTAAAAATAATCTAAACGGTGACATTTCAAGTTAATTAACATGCATGCCACCATCTATCCTGTCTTGAGTTTATTTTATAAAAGGGGGAAAAAAAGTGAGACCATATTGTTTGTTTTTCTCCACTTATCTGGTCTGATGGCGGGACATGACATGTGGCAATTTATTTCCTTCCAGGAGAGTTGATGTACAATCTCTGGCTCAGTGCTTTACCCTGTTAGTTTAATCAACAAAATTCTTGATCCCTCTCCGTAGAGTTCAATAGTAGAGTTCAATATTGCTTTAGGCCGCTCATATCTGCTTTCTGAAGTGAATCATTCTGCCTTGCATCGTTAACTGTGCTGCAGGAATTGGTTTTCCTTTGATGGTCTTGGATAACATGCATAACCTTCTGAATTTGGATCTTGAGCTTCTGCTTTGTCCATTACTCTCTTCCATGAATAATTTTAGGCTAGGTTGTTTGAAGCCATTAACTTTAATCAGTAAAGAGTATTTGTGAAGCAACAAATGAAGCAAAGAAACACCAACATTTAATTTTGAAAACTACCTAGTAATTATTCAGTCTTGACTGGTTTACTTCCATTAAACTGCAACAGTCTCTTTTCAAAACCGATCTGAATATAATTTCAGCTATTGCACCAGCAGAAACCTCTGTGCTAGAACTCTAATGGTTTTTGAACATTATCAAGGGTTTGATATTGAAGCAAAATAGTTCCTTGTCTGTTAATTGCATTTAAAATTCCTGTTGAACAAGTTGTTGTTCCAAATAGAAGAATTTATTCTAAGCAGTAATGTTAAGATACCTTTTTCTTATTTGGGAAATCCTTAGAGTTGATCTTAATGCTTTGCATTGAACATGAAATATAATTAAAATGAATGTATGTGGAAACTTGATTAACATACCAGTTTATGAATTGTTTTAAATCCATAAAATGAAATTTTTGTAGCTTCAAATTGTTAACATTTAATAAATAATACAATCTCGATTGTTAAATTAAAATAGATTATGTAAGCCTTTGTTGGCATCAAAGGCTAGTATGAAACAGGTTAAAATCTTACTCCTGTCATACTGCAGTATAAACCTTGTTCGAAGTTAACTAATAGATATACTGCATTAGGCTATGGAAAATCTGACTTGACCATTGAAAGTACAGTACAGAAGCCATCACTAGATTGATTTTTTTTGTCTTCTGAAACTGCACTCTGTTATGCCATCTCGCGTAGGAGGAAAGAAAATCATAATTTTCTATTGGTACAATTTCACCTTGTGCAATGTGAGTCAGAAGCAATCTCAAGAATATTGTACTTGTAGATTTAAATTTCGAGTTGCATTTCATTGAATTTTATTAGATTTGAATGTTTTTACTTCATCTTGAACTGTTCTGATTAAGGGAACATACAAGTGTCCTGTTTCCAGTGTATGAAATTGGGTGAAAGTAGCTGTTCAAGAGCAAATTGGCTGGCTTCATCTCTACAATTTTCTACTCGATGTGCATCTTCCACTTATTCTCTTTTCAGGTGGCCAGATGAAATTAGGATACCTGTGGGCGGTCGAGGTTTATCACACTGCTTCATGGTGCATTGCTTTCGGATATTCAGTAATTTGAAACCTTTGTGGCAATGACCAAGGAGTCAAACAACATTTTAAATTTGCATCTCGTGTCTATTCAGTTTTTTTTTTTAGCCAATATAAATCAGTTATAGAGGCTGACCTAAAATAATTTTCCATGCTGATGATCCAGAGCTCTTTGGTGTTAAATACTGATGCTGCAAACTTACGCACTTAAGTTTGAATAATAGTATTTTTCCAGTTTTTGTACTTTTTTGATTAAAAGTTTGCTGCTGATTGTTTTCTAAACTTGCAGATGCAGTCACTAATAAGCTTCAAAGCAATAATATTTTCACTGTTGCAAAGAGGAATGTTGAAGGGCAAGATATGTTGTATCAGTCCTTAAAACTGACCAATGGAATCTGGGTTTTGGCAGAGCTAAGGATCCAACCTGGCAATTCCAATTACACGGTAAGTGTTGAACATTGTGGTGTCTCCTTTTATACTTTTAAAAGTTTTACTTTGTTCTTTGATATTTGAAATTCTTATTTTTTTGTAATAAAGCTGAATATTTTATTGAGAAGGTGGGGGTGGACTATATTTTGTACTTTTTCCTTTTGTGATGTGCTGTGTTTTTACTGTACTCCAGATACTGCAACTCAGTTTATTGCTAGTGTTTATTTAACAGAAACCAATACAGAATCACAAAACCTGTTCACAAATTACTTATTCCTGCTATATTTATTGGCAACTATACAGAGGTTCCCCTCAACTTTTCTCATTCTACTTGGTGGAATAAGATCAGGGCAGTGGAAACACTTTGTATTGCTAGCTTTCAAAAATTATTCAGAATGTAACATTTCTATGTTCTATGGCCATCATGTATTGCATACAATTCAGTTTTACCACTTACTGTACTTCTAAATTGTCCACTGTTTAGAAGTGAACTTCATTACTGTTAGTATTAAACTTAGTAATACAATAATGTACTTTGTATCTTAGTTTAAATTATTTTGTCTTGTTCTGTAATATGCATCATTGTGTAGTCTTCCCTGTGTGTTAATGTTTTGCAGTGTTATGTCCCTACATGCCATTTGTATATTAATCAAGATTAGGTTTTTTTTCTATTTCTGTTGGGGAAAAGCTGTAGTATTTTATAGTTACGTTTTTTTTTCCTTTGTTGCATGCCTGCCATGGTGGTTTTGTACTACGGGTCAGGATTTGGAGGTTAGCAATTCATTTAATTTTAGTCAGTTGCAAAAACTTGCCACTTCCATTCTTTGCCCTATGCTTGTGCAGTGTCTTTTTTGCTATGCTTTGCTGGCTAGCTTTTTTCTGATGCCTATTTTCAGTGTCGCTGATTCACTATCCCATGATGACTGGATCGGCCTTTTACCGTCCACTCCCCAATGAAATAGCTGATTAGAACTTTGTCGTAAATTCAGGATTTGATTTGCTTTGGAGGATGCTGAAATTATTTTCAAGAAATTATTTCTGGTTTCAGGAAATTCTTAGCACTGCGATTTATCTTTGTTATAAACTCCAATGCTACTTGCAAGAGCTGAACTATGAATTATAATTAAAAATATATTTGTGGTCAGAATTCCTTAGACCTGTGTGTTTCTCATGAAAATTTATCATTTTTCCTCATAAATTGAGAATTGTGATTAATTATAAATTGAACAGGGGATGGAGGCTACAGAGTTGTTACATTTTTTTTTTTAAGTACAAATTGCATTGTTACCTGACATCATGGATGTTTCATTTTTGGCCAAACTATCAATCCCTTTATCTTTTTATACAACATGTCTTGCTTGCAACACTCCACATTTAATTACCATAAACTTTGAGATGAGGGAGGGGAAATTGGTACCCCCTCTCGGTGAGCAGCTGAACTTGATGCTGTGTGCCAACAGGACACCATTGTTCCAACAGTGTTGTGTACAGGCCATAAGCCACTCCCAAAGCTGATAACATGTTGTATAACTTGCTGCTTAAATATTTGTGAACCAATTTTATGTGGTTAATGTCATAATTCCGAAGCCACCAGGTAAAGTATGAATGTTCAAAAATATTTGTACCAATAATGCAGCAGTGCCATTGTAAAACACCCCTGGTACTTATCCCAAAGCAATGTTATGTAGGGTGTGCTTCTCTATGGGGATGAACTTGATTCTTTACATCAATTTATTCATTCTTTTCAGTTTTCATGTCTTTTCTGCTTGCTAATTAGAAAACCACTCTTGCATTTATTGTGAGGTCCAGAGGGAGATTTCAGGCAATTATTGCCTTGTCTCTGGAAATCAGTGCTGTGCAAGTTGAAAAATCATCTTCATGCATCCTCAAAGTGTAAATTGGGTATTTACTTTATCCTTTTACTTGAAAGGATTTGTTACATAAAACTACAGGTGCCTTTCGCACACATCCTCTATCTGTTCAAAGAACCTGTAGCTGTGACCATTACTGATTACAAAGTAGATTATTCATGCAATTTAATGAAGTAGAGTGGTTTTCACCTTCATTGCTATTCAATGGAGCCTTTTGTTTGAAGAGGCTGTGTTTCATCACTTGCTGTTTTTGTATTTGTCTGCTGGTATGAATGAGCAGATTACAATCACCCAGTGGCTTCATATTCAACGCTCTGCTGGTTTGATCAATGTTAAGTTCATGAAGTACCAAATGCTCTTTTTCAAACCAATGTGATTGTAAAGACTAAATCTTTTTTTAAATACCTTCAGAGTTAATTAAAATCATAATTCTTGGAAGTAATGGTTATATATTTCAATGGGCATATTTTCATGTAATTAATGCACATTGAAATGTGATGTCCTCACTGAAATGGGCGCACACCATTTTTCTAATGTAAGCGTGCAGTTTCAGACAAGCTCGAGTTTACAAGATGCTCTTGCAGCACAGCCATTGCAATACAATGCAATATGTAACTCTGGCCCTACACGGTTGTGCTATTGACCTTTCTCTTTGTTGCAGTTATCGCTGAAATGCAGAGCCCCAGAGGTAGCCCAACATGTTTTCCAGGCATATGAAATAATTTTGAAGAATTGAGCAATTTGAGGACATAAGTCTGGCAGAAGATCCCTGCAGTTGTGGTGGTTAATTTCCCTTGTTTATTTCAGAAGCCTATAAGCACTGATAATGGACAGAATTTATAAATGTGACACCCTGGTGCCACTGAAGAAGTTGCATTATTGTGAAGGGTATTTATTGTATACTCAAGATCTCAGAGTATATTGACCCATTGACACTAAAGTCTATTGTATAATCCTAGTATATCTAAATCCATTATTCTGCTAATATCTAGCTCTAAATACAAGATTCAGATATTTGCTATGTTGATTTGTCTCGAAACCTGGTCATATGAATGTAATGTAATATCATGACATGGTGAATTGCCTAGTATGTGAAGAGGCTGTGCTCAATACACCACCATTCCAACTGTTGGGTAATTGTCCTTTGAATTTGTATCCTCTTCATAATGTGTGATGTGACTTTAAAATTTTGTGGTATGACATTTTATGTGTATTTGTACACTAGTAATATGGTTCATGCTGATAATATGCTCTTTGGGTTCCACCATTGCAGCTGATGTTAAGGTGTTGATCAATAGTCATATCAGAAATAAACTGGACTTGTGGGGAAAAAGTACCCAGGAGGCTGATTTAAATGTGTAACACACTGCCATTTTTATCTCATTTGTGTTTTTTTTTCCCATCATGTATCTGATAGTGCACTAATTTGGAGAGGAGTAATATTTCAACTGGTTCGATGTGACCATTTATGTTAGGTTAAATTGTTCTGCCATTTATTTTTAAACTGCTTTTGTATATCAATTCACATCCTAAGAGAGATGAATGCGTGGCTCAAAGATTGGTGTGGGAGAAATGGGTTTCAATTCATGGGGCACTGGCACCAGTACTGGGGAAAGAGGGAGTTGTTCTATTGGGACACGCTTCACTTGAACCATGCTGGAACCAGTGCCCTGGCTAATCAAATAACTTGAGCTGTAGTTAGGGCTTTAAACTAAATAGAGGGGAGGAGGGTCCAGGTGAGGGGAAATTTTAAAAAGTCAAAGAGAAAGGAGAAGGCAGTAGTGCAGGGTAGTGATGGGGATAATGATTGCCAGAATGTGACCGGAAGGGACAGAGCATATCAACATAAGAGTGCATCAGAAAGTAGTGTCGGAGTAGATAAAAAGACAAAATTAAAAGCTCTTTATCTGATTGCATGCAGCGTTCGTAACGGGATAGTTGAGCCGACAGCACAAATAGAAGTAAATGGGTATGATCTGATGGCCATTTCAGAGACGTGGTTACAAGGTGACCAAGGCTGGGAACTAAATATTCAGAGGTATTTGACGTTTCGGAAGGATAGGCAGAAAGGAAAAGGTGAGGTAACGCTATTAATAAAGGATGAGATCAGTGCAGAAGTGAGAAATTATATTGGCTCAGAGAAGATCAAGATATAGAATGAGTTTGGATGGAGATACGAAATAAGGGAAATAAATCACTGGTGGGAGTAGTCTATAGGCCTCTTAATAGTTACACTGTAGGACAGAGTATAAATCAAGAAACTGTGGAGGCTTGTAAGAAAGGTACTGCAATAATGGGCAATTTTAATCTTCATATAGCTTGGATGAATCTCATTGGCAAAGGTAGTCTTAAGGCAGAGTTCAAAGAGTATTTCTTGGAAGAATATGTTGTTGAACCAACCAGGGAGCAGGCTATTTTGGATTTGGTAATGTATAATGAGATCGGATTAGTTAATCTCATAGTAAAGGATCCTCTAGGGAAGAGTGATCATAGCATGTTGAAATTTCAAATTCAGTTTGAGGGTGAGAAACTTGGGTCTCAAACTTGTGTCCTGAACTTAAATAAAGGCAATTTACAAAGGTATGAAGACAGTTGGCTGAAGTGGATTCGGGAAAGAAATTAAAGGGTAAGATGGTAGATAAGCAGTGGTAGGCATTTAAGGAGATACTTCATAACTTTCAGCAGATATATTCCAGTGAGAAAGAAACACTAAGAGACGGATGAACCATCCGTGGCTAACTAAGAAACTTAAGGATGGTGTCAAATTGAAAACAAAGGCATACAATGATGCAAAGGCCAGGGGATTGGGAAAGTTTTAGAATCCAGCAAAGGTCGACTAAAAAATATAATAGAGAGAAGATAGATTGAGAGTAAATTAGCAAGAAATATAAAAACAGATCGTAAGAGCTTCTACAGGTATATAAAAAAAGAGTAGCTAAAGTAAACGTTGGCCCCTTAAAGGATGAGACTGGGAAATTAATAATGGGAAATGGCAGAGAATTTGATCAAATATTTTGTGTCTGTCTTTATAGTAGAAGACACTAAAAGCATTCCAATAATAGATAATCAAGGGGCTATAGGGAGAGGGGAACTTACTTTTTCTCCAGTGATAGTGATTGTTGTATCAGGCAAACTAATGGGACTAAGGGTGGACAATTTCCCTGGACCAGAGACCTGCATCCTAGGGTCTTAAAAGAAGTGGCTGCAGAGATAGTGGATGCATTGGTTATAAACTACCAAAGTTCCCTGGATTCTGGAGAGGTCCCAGCGGATTGGTAATCCGCAAATGTAACACCCCTTTTCAAGAAAGGAGGGAGACAGAAAGCAGGAATCTATACACCAGTTGGCCCTAACATCTGTCATTGAGAAAATGGTGGCGTCCATTATTAAGGAAGTAATAGCAGGACATGTAGAAAATCATAAGTCAAGCAGAGTCAGCATGATTTTATGAAAGGGAAATCACGTTTGACAAATTTGCTGGAGTTCTTGGAGGATGTAACAAGTAGGATGGATAAAGGGGAACCAGTAGATGTGGTATATTTGGATTCAACAAGGTGCCACAGAAGGTTACTGCACAAGATACAAGCTCATGGGGTTGGGGGTAATATGGATAAAGAATTGGCTAACTAACAGAAAACATTAGCGTCTGGATAAATGGGTAATTTTCAGGTTGGCAAACTGTAACTAGTGGGGTGCCCAAGGGATCAGTGCTGGGGCCTCAACTATTTACAATCTGTATTAATGATTTGGATGAAATGACTGAGTGTAATGTAGCTAAATTTGCTGATGAAACAAAGATAAGTGGGAAAGCAAGTTGTGAAGAGGACACAAAGCATCTGCAAAGGGATATAAATAGGTTGTGAGTAGGCAAAAATTTGACAGATGGAATATAATGTGGGAAAATGTGAGATTTGGTACAAAAAATAAAAAAGCAAATTCTTATTTAAATGTAGAGACAAAATTCTGCATTGAAGGGATCTCCGGGTCCTTGTATATGAAATGCAAAAGTTAGCTTGCAGGTGCAGCAAGTAATTAGGAAGCCAAATGGAATGTTGGCCTTTATTGCAAGGGGGATGCAGTATAAAGGTAGGGAAGTCTTGCTACAACTGTTGATGAGACCACACTTTGGTCTCCTTATTTAAGGAGGGATATACTTGCATTGGAGACAGTTCAGAGAAGGTTCACTTGGTCGATTCCTGAGATGAAGGGGTTGTCATATGAAGAAAGGTTGAACAAGTTGGGCCTATACTAATTGGAGTTTAGAAGAATGAGAGGTGATCTCATTGAAACAAAGATTCTGAGGGGGCTTGACAGGGTAGATGCTGAGAGGAAGTTTCCCCTCGTGGGGGAATCTAGGACCGGGGGCATAGTTTCAGAATAAGGGGTCGCCCATTTAAGGTGGAGATGGACAGATTTTTGAATGACACAGGTGTCGAGGGTTTTGGGGAGTGGGCGCCAAGACACCAGATCAGTCATGATCTTATTGAATGGCGGAGCAGGCTCGAGGGGCCAACTGGCCCCCTGCTCCTGTTTCTTATGTTATGTTCTAATTGCAAAGTTGAGTAGATTTTCATCATATAAAAACTGGGGTAAGTGCAGTGCCATCAATAGAGGAAAGATTTTTGGCTGCTGTTTTCTGCCATGCTACATTACTCTGAGCCGCTAGCCTCTTCTGCTCCTCTTCCATTATTATCCAAAACAGGATTACGCCTATTGGGAAGGCCATTTCAGCTGCATTGTCCTTCTGAACATATCAGCGGGTTGCACTGATGGAACTTTGGTTAAGTATAGTGCAAATCTCGAAGAATTTTCTTTTAAATCGCAAATGTAAATGAGCAGCAGAACGTTTCAGTAGACATCTCGAGGCACAAACGTTCAAGAAAATTCATAGTGATGTTTTGGCATAAAACCAGTGTAAATCAGTTAAGCACAAATTTCTTGGCAGGGTGGGGGGAGAGGAAAGCATGTAACTCTGCTCTTGCAGTATAGTTACACCGAAAAATGATGTCGCCCTGGGTGGGGGGGGTTTGTTTGGGCTTTGCACTGAAGAATATATTATTCACCAAAGGTCTCTTACACAAACCATGGGCCAGATCTTCCCATTGATGAAGTCTGTAGAAGATAGAAAAAAATGAAGAATTACAAACTTGACCAGCTTCAAATTTTTCGTCAGCACCCCAAGATGTTTACAAAGTGTATAAATCATTCAAGAAATAATTGGATGCTACAATGGGAGAGAAGCATTAGGATCTCTGAATGTGTGAATCAAATGGACCAAATGGCTTTCCTTATCTAAAATTATCTTGTGAACTTAACAAGTGGAAAAGTAGGAGACACACTAAGGGTGTGTAACTGCTGGGCCCCAAGTCCAAATGTGACTAATATTTCTTTAGAAGAAGGGATAGTGAGAAGAAATATTCCTAAAGTTAGTAAAGTTTACACTCTCAATCTTTCAATTTAATTTTAATAGTTTTGTTAATTCTTGCAACTGTTGTGGCTTTACAAAAAATATTTAACCCTTGATATTGTAAATAAACATAGGCCAAATTAGCTAAGAGTGATTATAAACCTTGAAAATTAAAAACTTTTGTTAAGCCTTCGAACAATGATGTATTCCTATTCTATGTAATGTTTCTTGCATCAAAGAAGTTCGACACTGATAAAATACCTAGAAAGAAAATTGATTGATCTATTTATAAGATGATGGTGTTTCTGTAGACATTTTGTTCCAACTAAATAGGTTACGGAGGACCAGGGGTCACAGTCTCATGATTTGTAAGACCAGAACTAGGTTAGATGGTTGTTTTCCCAGAGAATAGTGGATCTGTGGAACAGGCTGCTGGCTCATGCAGTGAATGCTGATTTCCTGATTTTCTTTAAATGAAAGCTGGACATGTTTCTGGCTGGGGAGGAGATCACCTCGTATAAAAGGTAGGTACTGTATAACAATCAGAACCAGAGTTTCAATTGCCTAAAATGGCTGGAGAGGAATTTAAGTTCCTCCCCCCCAACCCCCTCCAATTGGCCCATCTGGTTTTCTGCCTCCTGGTAGATTAGATAGCTTTGTTGGGGGGTGGGGCGGGGCACGGCAGAACAGTGTATATATTGTGAAGCACAAGGCATTGCAGTTGTGTGGGACAGACTGATAGGTCTTTTCCTGTCTTGTCATTGTTCATCTGTTTGTACTTGCTGTTGTGTGTCCTCTAATCTTACTCTAGTGGATTTTGTTACAATGGAGTAATTTATGTTTCCACACAAACCTCCCCTATCACCCTACTTCTATTGTCCACCTCAGTGGGGCTGTCCTTGCTTCATTCCACTCTTACCTATTCAATTATAGCCAGAGCATTTCCAGCAATGCCTTCACTTCCAGCCCTAACAGTTACCTCCAGAGTTCCCCAAGTACCCTTTCCTCTTCTACATGCTGCTCCTTGGTGATAGAATCTGAAATCATGGGGCCATCATCCTCATGACACCCTGTACTGCGCCTCCCAACACCTCCGCTGCCTCTCGTGTTGGCGGACTGTTTCTCTGATATCCAGTCTTGGATGAGACAGTGTTTTCTCCAGCTAAACACTGGGAAGACCAAAGCCATTGTCTTTGATCCTTGCCACCTCGCTTTCGACTGTCTCAGGCTGAACCATATTGTTTGCAACCTCAACATCCTGTTTGACCCCATTACCAATCCATCACAAAAACTGCCTATTTGCACATCCAACTCTTCCTCAGTCCATCTGTCACTGAAATGCTCATCTGTGCTTTTGTCACCTCCAGGTACAACAATTCTAATGCCCTCTGGATTGGCACCCCTAAACCTTAGCTCATCCAAATTTTTTGCTGCTGGTATCCTATCCCACATTAATTCCCAGTCACCAATCACTTGTCCTTGCTGACCTAATTGGTGTCTGGTTCCCCAATGTATCAAATTTAAAATTCTCGTCCTTGTGTTTTAATATCATTATGGTCTTGCCTCTCCCTCAAACTTCTTGCACCCACCCCACCCCTCATTCCTCTGACTCGAGCCTCTTGTATATCTGCCCTATTTGCTGCCATGTCTTCAGCCACCTAAACCTCGCACTCTGAAATTCTCTCCCTATATCCCTGTGCCTCTCCACTTCCCTCTGCTCCTTTTAAGATCCTCCTTAATATCCACCTCTTTTTGACAAGGCCGACTTATATCTCCTTTAGTTTGGTGTCTGTTTTTTGATTACATCTTTGTAAAGGGCCTTTGGACATTTTTCTACACTTTAAAAAAAAAAAAATTCATTCATGAGATGTGAGCATCGCTGGCAAGGCATTTATTACCCATCCCTAATTGCGCTTGAGAAGATGGTGGTGAGTCGACGACTTAAACCGCTACAGTCCATGAGGTGAAGGTACTCCCACTGTGCTGTTGGGGAGAGAATTCCAGGAATTTGATCCAGTGACGATGAAGGAATGACGATGAAGGAATGGCGATATATTTCCAAGTCAGGAGGGAACTTGCAGTTGATAGTATTCCCAAGCACCTGCTGTCCTTGTCCTTCTTGGTGGTAGAGGTCGCAGGTTTGAAATATGCAATTACGGTTTCAATCCTAGTTTTTGGACAGCAAATTAATTCTCAGGTTAAGATATTTGTTCTGTGCTTTTAAAATCACAACACATTACAGGAATACAATGTAAAATATGATTGACGAAAAGTAACTTGATACACATTCTTTCAATCCTGTTACACTTTTTGAGGATTGCAGGCCACAAGACAATCCTTGAGAGTATAGCTAGTGATTGTGATTGGTTGGGAGAACGAGATGGAAAGAGGAATGGAAATGCATCTTTTATCTCAATGATGGTCAATCAGTTGGTGAATAATAAAGTGCAACCTGAGAAGGAACATCTATCCTTCTCCACCCTTGAGCTGTTCAAATGCTTTGTGTCTCAAAGTAAGCTGGAGGAAATGAGCATAAATGTGAGTTCAGGCTGGAATTCAAATCCAGATTCAATCTCTGATACTGCACACTAATGCATTGAACCACCAGGGACCCAAACAAAATTACATTACATTGCAGCAATTTTAACAATGAAAAAGTTATATCATATACATTGCTTGAATTCTTGAACAGTCTGAATTAGAAATGTATGTTAAGGGTATAGATTTTAAACCTTGTAATAAGTAACAAATCTAATTTCTGTTAAAGTAATTGCTGACTAAAGTCATTTGACCATCTTTCACCAAGTGTCAGCTTGACTTCGTAGTCTTGCCTCTGAGCCAGATGATCATGTGTTCAAGTCCCATTCCAGGTACCTGAGCAGAAATTTAGCCTTACTTGGGCATTAGTCTGCTGGACTTTTCTTTCAGTCTGCTTCTTCAGGCTCCACTTTCTGTTCTTCCACTGGCAATTATTTTACTATGCTGAGCAGCTTTGATCTGTTCCTGCTGGTTCCCATCCTGCTCTGGATTCTACTCCCTGCTGCTGAATGATCTCCACTTGTTTCCCAATAGCTGCTGAGTCACTCACTCTTCAAACTTCCATCCATCAAACTTTGGTGGACTGGGTTGAATCAGATCCTCAGTCCCTACTGCTGCTTCCAATCTTATGGGCTCCTCACCTCTCTCTGGCTCCCTGCACTTCACTGCTTTTGGTGCTTGGATTTCACTCGGTGCTCCTCATTCCTCTGCTGGTACACCAGAGCTGCTGGTGAACACTGTACACCTCAGCTGGACCACTGAATGAACTTCTGGCTTTGGGTCAACATTCCACTCCTCAGCCCTCTGTTTCCACAGCACTACCTCCAACGATGCACCCATTGATGCTCTGCCCATTCTAGAGCTCCTGATTTCACTCACCACAACTGTCTCTGAACCTGGACAGTGTTGGTCGATGCTCAAAGCTGACTCCACCCTGTCTACATCTGTAGACTTCCACGTCTGTAATCTCACTTGCCTCTATCCATCCCTCAGCCCATTAGCAGCTGAAACACTCATCCTATATTTTTCAGACACAACTAATCCAATGTTCTTTTAGCCAGCCTCCCATTCACCACATTTTGTAAACTTCAACTCATCAAAGTCTCTGCTGCACATTTTCTATTCTACATCAGGTCCTGCTCGACCATCACTGCTGTCCTTGCTGACCTGCATTGGCCCTTTGTTCCCCAGTCCTCCGATTTTTAAATTCTCATCCTCATGTTTAAGTCCCTTCTTGACCTTGCCCCTCCCTATCTCTCTGACCTCCTGCAGTCTTGCAACCCTCCCCCGAGTTCTCCATTCCTCTGGCCTTTTGTATATCCTCTTTGCCCCATGGTGGCTGTCTTCAGCTGACTAGGCCCCATGCTCTGGAATTCCCTCCCTCGACCCTTCCACCTCTCCATCTCCCTCGCGTCCCCTGAGACCATCTTTAAAAAGCACCCCTTTGGAGAAGCATTTAGTTGACCCTCTAGTATCCCCTCTTTTGGCTTGGTGTCAACTTTTGTCTGATTACACCAGTGAGCTCCTTGGGATGTTTTTCTGTTAAAGGTGCTACAAAAATGCAAGTTGTTGACTCTCCAGTGAAGTGCTGAGGTTCAGTGGTGCCACCTTTCAGATGAGACATTTTTTAAAAAAAAGTTCAAGTGGATAGAAAAGATTCCTAAAAGAGTTCTGGTGCCCAGGGTTACCAAAATAGGTTAACTGGTCATTTAACTTATTGCAGTTTATGGAATCTTGCTGTGCACAGGTTGACTGCTGTGTTTGCTTACATTACAGTGGTTGCAAAGCGGTTGGGACTTCCTGAGGACGTGAAAGATGCTATATCAATACAAGTTTATTTATTCTTTACATCAGAGATCTACTGGATTTTCTGGTCGTCATGTTTGCTACTCTACAATAAATTAACAGGAAGTACACTATAAGGTTGGACTGGTCTTAGTATTGCTTTCTTTTTCATCCGTTTTTTTTCCTTCCTGGGCCATGGAGAATTTTGTTCAATTTCTCAATGTCAGCCTGTTCTCTGATTTTACTTTGAGGCCCATCCAACCTTGAGTCATACTGCTTAAGTAGACTAGGAGATTGCTGGGATACTGGATGAGATTTTTTAAAATATATAGATAGAAATACAAGAAAGGCTGGCGGTAATTAAAATTGGTAAGTTACCTGGTCCAAATGAGATGCAACCTAGGTTGCAGAGGTGCTGGCCACAATCTTACAATTCTCCTTGGCTAAGGGATAGCAAACAGAGTTGTGGTGACTGGCTGTTTTTCAGACTGAAATGAGGTATACAGTGGCATTCCCCAAGATTCAGTGCTCTGAACAGTGCTGTTTTTGATATACATTAATGACTTGGATGCACAGGGCACAATTTCAAAATGACCCAAAACTTGGAAATGTAGTAAACAGTGAGGAAGATAGTAATTGACTTCAAGAAGACATAGGCTGCTCAAATAGATGGACACATGGCAGATGAAATTCAATGCAGAAAAGTGTGAAGTGATACATTTTTGTAGGAAGAATGAAGAGAGACAATACACGCTTAATTGTACAATTGTTCAGCCCCAGTGGAAGTATTGTGTCCCATTCTGGGCACCACACTTTAGGAAGGGCATGAAAGTTTTGGAGAGTACAGAAGAGAATGGTTCCAGGGATAAAGGATTACAGTTATGTGGATAGACTGGAGAAGCTGGAGTTATTCTTGAAGCAGAGAAGGCAAAGGGGAGATTTAAGATCATGAACGGTTTAGATAGAGTAAATAAAGAGAAACAGTTTCCAATGAATGAGGGGGCACAGATTTAAAGTGATTGGCAAGAAAACCAGAGTTAACATGATGAAATACTTTCTACATAACGAATGGTTAGGATTTGGAATACACTACCTGATAGTGGGGTGGATACAGATTAAAGCATAATGGGAATTGGATAAATACTTAGGGATATGAGGAAAGAGCAGGGGAGTGGGACTAACTGGATTGCTCTTTGAAAGAAGTGCTGCAGACTTGAGGGCCTCCTGTGCTGTACTATTCTATGATTTCAGCCCAGTAGAATCTAAATTTGTAGTATTGCATACAGCAGAAACATTTGGAATTGTGCTTGAAAGGTCCAATTTGGTTCAGAGACTGCTCTCTTTTCTTAAACAGTATAAACTTGCTCAGGAAAGTTCAATTTCATCTGGTTGCTTCCTCCCATTCATCATCTGTATGTTTATGAGTATGCCATAGAATCATCAAATTTACGACATGGGAAGAAGCCATTCAGCCACTTCACTTGTGCTGGTGCTAACTTTTCAACCAGAGATATCCCCATTTCTTTGCCTTTTCTCTCCATCCTTTTCTATTCTTCCTTTTTCAACTACTTACTCAATTTACTTTTAAATAGTTTCTACAACAGTTTTAATATTTGACTTAAAATATCCTTTGCCGTGCTATTTTTGTTGACTTTTGGAAGAAAACATGTGAGTACTCTGCAGTTGACATTAAGAATTGAGTCGTATGATAACCCCTTATATCGTAACCATTAGTGAATTGGAATTTCGAGTTCATTCTAGTCCAACTACCTGTGAGACTTATAAATATGGCCTTGAAATTCCAGCCTCCCTGGGTCTGTACGGAGTGTGTATGGACCCGGGAAGGCATCAGGAAAAGCTGGTTTTCAGAATGTGCATGTGCCGAAACCGGCTTTTCCAATCTGTCAAGTTTCTGGCTTGACAGATGGCTGCATCTCTGGGAGAGGGACATTCCCACGGCAGAAATTGGGCTATTTGCCCATCTCTTGCCCTGCGAATGTCCTTAAAACTCTTGTGCCTGGTAAAAGCATAGCCTACTTTTACCAGCATAAGAGATTAAAAACATATTAAACATATAAGAATAAAATTTGAAAATACATACCCACTCAGGTAATTTTATTTTAAACCATAATTAAACTTTGTTAAAAATCGGCAAATTTTTTTTTCAAATTGTCTATCAACTTTAATTTCTACAATGTATTTGTGAAGTGTTTATATTTTATGTAGTGTTTGGGGGTGTTTCTCATTCATAGTAATAGGAGTTTCGGACTTACGAGTCCGGAATCTCTGATGAGCAGTCGACCAAAAGGTAAGTGCGCATCTTTTCTCCTAAACCAGGATTTCTGCATCTATATCTTTCTCAATTCTGGCTATTTGTTTGAATCATAAATTTAAATAATGAAAACTAAATCTTTACAGCTTCCATTTTTATACCAATAAAAGCGCTGTTGACTATTTATTGAAGCTCAGTGCTTTAACAGCTTGCACAGCAATAATGGGACATTACGGTGGGGGCACCAGTGTGCAATTATTGGATTATACAGTTATTGGTACTATTAAATGCTTTAAAGATCAGATTAAAATGGGCATCGGTGTACAGTTGATCTAGTGCATCTTTAAAAATTTAAGTTTCTTTCATATGAGAGTTTCATCCAAATGTCACAGATTGCCACATCGATCAGCACACTAGCACTTCTAATAAATTGCTGAAATGAAGTTTAATGTGATTTGTGCCTATAATTTTCCATGTGCCAAATTAACAACCTTGCTTGTAGAGGAAGAGGAAATTCATTAGTGCTTCTCTCACATACTGCTCTCACATACTGCAAAGCAATTGTAAGTGCTGTGAGAGGCCTGCAAGTAACGTGTTTGCCTGGAAAACTACATAGCAAAAAGTGGATTGAGTGGTACTGTAGATTAAGAACCTAGTTAAAATTCAGCTCAGATGACAACTGCCGTTAAAGTACAGTGCTTCTATTTATATACAGCACCCTTAATGCAGCAAAATGTCCTTTGGCATTTCATAGTTCGGGGATTAGACCCAAGTAGGAAAGAAAATTAAGGATAGTGACTAAAAAGATTTCAGGGATGTGTTTGAAAGTTGGTGTCAGCCTTTGCTAAATAGTAGCACTGGCACCTCTGGGTCACAAGATTGTGGGTTCAAATCCCACTCTAGAGAATTGAGTACATAATCTAGGTTGGCACTTCAGTACTGCACTAAGGAAGCGTTGGATGTTTTTCGGATGAAATATTAAACTGAGGCTTCATCTGCCCTCTCCGATAGGTGTTAAAAGATCCCATGGCACTATTTGAAGAGCAAGCAAGTTCTCCTTGGTATCCTGGCTAATATCTATCTCAGCAATGTCATTAAAAAGAAAATCTGGTCATTATATCATTCCTATTTGAGACCTTGCTCTGTGCAAATTGGCTGCCATGTATCCGACATTACAACTGACTATACTTCAAAAGCAATTTGGGGACAGGCTACGGTTGTGAAAGGCGCTATATAAATGCAAGTTTCTTAGGAGAAATGTAGCAAGGGGAACTCGTTGAGGGCACTGTCACTTAGAACAGTCGAGGATGGGGTGGGGGGGGAAATGGTTGAAAGCTCTGCCACTTTGAGCAGAGGGAGGGGGCTTAGACAGTAGAGCACCACTGGATGAAAAGAGGGTGGAAGTAGGCTGGAGTGAGGTCATGAAGTATTTGCAGATGAGGACAAGGATTTTGAAATTAATGTACTTGGAGATTGGGGAGCAATGGAGTTCAGTATGGATACTTGTATGGAGCACAGAGGCTGGTATCAAAACAGTAGTGGTCGTGGGCTGGAGCTGAGGAATGTTATGGGAGAATAGTTTCATTCTGCATCTAACCATATTATACCTGACCTTAAGAGTGCTTAATGCTAATATAGTGCCCAAAACAGAAAATGGTCGATTTCCCATCATTTTATCTTGATGCATGCAAAATTCACAAGCAAACTGAAAAAGGATGAAGAAACGTGTACCTTATTTTGTGAGAGTAATGGGGAGACGACCAGGAATTGACATCACCGCAATAACATATTTAAGTCTAATGCTTTTGTTTTATTTTTTCAATGTTCTCTCACCTCTGAAGGTGAAATTCAAGCTAGTGTATGTCTCCAGGATGCTGGGACCTCGGCCAAATAGTCATTATTTGTGTGAACCTAAATGGTAAGTATTCACATGTTCCTCATCAGGAGAAAGCATCAGAGTCAAATGCAATCCTGTCTGTACTCGATGTCCCCACACACAAACTTTCCACAGGAGTAATTCTTCCAGCCCAAAGCTGCTGAGACCACTTGTATTACAATTATCGCATCTCTGCTGCTGCTGCTGTGACAAAGAAAGAAAGCATTGCATTTATCTACCACCTTTCATGCGCACTGGATGTCTCAAAGCATTTTACAGCCAGTGAAGTACTTTTGGAGTGTAGTCACAGTTGTAATGTGGGAATTGCAACAGCAATGTGATGTCCAGATAAACTGTTTTTATGTTGATTGAGGGATTAATGTTGGTCAGGACACCAGGGATAACTCCCCTGCTCTTCTTTGAAATAGTGTCATGGGATCTTTTGTGCCCACCTGAAAGGGCAGACAGGGCCTCAGTTTAACGTCTCACCCGAAAGATCTGACAAGTCAAAGACTGATGATGAAACCTGGAACCTTTGATGTGTATGGCTCAATTTCATTCAAGGGCAAGCCATTGTTAACTGATCCAATTGGCAAAGAATTGTGTAAACGTATTAATCACCATTTTTAACAAAACTCGAATGCATTTTAGGAGATATTTGTGGCTTATGCAAAACCTAAAAACTTTGTTTTAAAGATTAGAAATTACTGGTCCACAATAGTAGGTAAGAAAGCTTTTGTAATTGAAGTATTAAAAGGATAATTAATTTGATAATTAAATGATCAAACCTTGCAAAGTTCCAAAGAGAGTATCCAACTGAGCTTGCAACTGTTTGATAATGGATATTGTAAATGTTTAATCAGCACTTGTGCTGTAGATAATATTTAAAATGCTATTAGAAATGCTGTTGACTTTTTATTGCTGAATTAGAAAACTTTATATCTTGTTTTCATGGGTTGATTTTGACATGATTAAAATATATTTTTACCAACTGGCATGTGTTAATTACATTAAATGCAAACACCTTATTTAATCCTTTTATGGAAAAAATTGAAGCTATAGTGAAAAGCATAGAATCCATATGCATGCAACTGTCACGTATGTTGCAAGACAGCCTTCATGTCAGAGCAGAAACTTTGTGCTATAATTTGCAAATCTAACCTACAGAGCAGGTAAAACTATTACTTTAATCATTGTGATACCAACCCTACACTGATCCATTCATTGGATCAATAAGTAAATATGGATTTTATGTGAAGTTGATTGACTAAATGTAGATGCATGGGTTACATTTGAGAAAATACTTTTCTTGTGATTAGGCTTCTTTTGAAGTGTCTCCCTTTTCAAATTGTACATTAGTCATTAGCTTAGAATAACTGAAGAAAAACAAACTGCTGAATCATATTGTATGAAACCATGCAACTGGGTATCTGTTTCTCAATTGTCTCAGATTTAAGAATGTTTACTTCTAATGTAGTGTAATCAAATTTTCTGACCTTTATAACCCCTTCATTATTTTGTATGATGCACTAAACTGTAGTGTAACAGTAACTGGACACTGATGTAATGGCTTCATCAATTTAACTTGAGTTACTTTGTGGAATGATTCTTGTGCAAATGTAGACACTGTGATCGGCCAGTATAATAGATGAAATGTGTTTTTCCACTTAGTCTGAAATCATTATACTGAAATACATATGACTGACTGAGACAGGTCAGAACAAGGTTATTTTTCCTGAAAGAAAAGCATGTTGTGTGGAACTGATAACATTAAATTTCTATTGAAATATGATGGTGACCTGTCATTTTCCTACTCTCCAAACCTTTGCTTTACTTTGTGAAAAATTGAAGATATACCTAGCTGGAAACTAATGATATAAACCACCATGTGTTAAAAGTGACTTGGTACTTTTTCTTTAACAGCCATGTATGGTATTTTAATGAAAGCTTAAAAGTAAATTATAATTTGCCTAAACTGAACTTATCAATTTGGCCAAATTAACAAAGCTTTTCTTACAGCCTAATAATTGTACCACCTTGTTTTTGTAAAGATAGAATGTAATGTTTTTCAGTGACCAGGAAAGGCTATTTCAAAATAATCCATATACTTTAATTAAGCTAAAAGGATAATAACTAATCTAGTCTCAATATTTAGTAAAATGTAACCCACTGTTTTAAATTAATGAAAATGTGGAACATTTTACTCTAACTCCTTGCTTTGTAATGTTACTGAGGTATAGTTGAAAAACATTCAGGAGAGGAGTGAATTTTATGATTATCAAGCTGTGATGTCAGTAATGAGAATTGGGTCATATTTCCACTTTTGTACTCAATGCTACCAGCAGAGTATTCGAAGACCAGGCCCTCAAACCTACCACCAAGCTCATGGTCTACAGGGCTGTAATAATACCCGCCCTCCTGTATGGATCAGAGGCATGGACAATGTACAGAAGTCACATCAAGTCGCTGGAGATATATCACCAACTATGTCTCTGCAAGATCCTGCAAATTCTCTGGGAGGACAGATGCACCAACATCAGTGTCCTCACCCAGGCTAACATCCCTAGCATTGAAGCACTAACCACACTCGATCAGCTTCGCTGGACAGGCCACTTAGTTTGCATGCCAGACATGAGACTCCCTAAGCAATTGCTCTACGCGGAGCTCCTTCATGGCAAACGAGCCAAAGGTTGGCAGCGGAAACGTTACAAAGACACCCTCAAACCCTCGCTGGTGAAGTGCGACATCACCACTGACACCTGGGAGACCTTGGCCGAAGACCATCCTAGGTGGAGAAAGTGCATCCGGGAGGGCGTTGAGCTCTTCGAATCTCAACGCTGCAAGCGTGAAGAGGTCAGGCGCAGGCAGCAGAAGGAGCATGTGGCAAATCAGTCCCAACCACCCCCCCCTTCCCCAATGAATATCTGTCCCACCTGCGACAGGGTCTGTGGCTCTCGTGTTGGACTGTTCAGCCACCAAAGAACTCACATTTTAGTAGTGGAAGTGTGTTTCTCGATTCTGAGGGACTGCCTATGAAGGCCATCCTTAAGGATTTTCTGAGCGAGATTACTAACCTAACATCAATTAATATTGAAGTATGAGCAGCTTTGTGCTGCGCAGTGGCACTCACAACTGGTTGGATACAGCAGAAACCAATTTTCAGCTATTATATTTATTTTAATGTTCTGTATGATAGTAACAGATTATTCAGGACAGACTGTCACTGGACAAACAGATTTTGTGAAATATTGGTTGTGATATTGCGATGCTGATTGGACAGAGAAAAACTAAAGGACAAAAATGTTTAAAGTGTTAGCATATCTGATCCAAGCTATAGAAACATAGAAATTTACAGCGCAGAAGGAGGCCATTTCAGCCCATCATGTCTGCACCGGCCGACAGAGAGCCACACGGCCCTTCGTCAGCAGCCCTAAAGGTTACATACAAACCCATGAACAATGACGGAAAGGCAAAGAGCACCCAGCCCAACCAGTCCACCCATACCACTGCAACATCCCTTATACTAAAAAAACATCTATACTCTACCCCAACCGGAGCCATGTGATCTCCTGGGAGAGGTAAAAACCAGATTTAAAAACCCAGGCCAATTTAGGGAGAAAAAATCTGGGAAAATTCCTCTCTGACCCATCCAGGCAATCGAACCTAGTCCAGGAGATCACCCTGGCCATATTCTATTCCCTGCAGTACTTACCATTATATCTGCGCCGACCAACAAAAAGTCATCCAGTCTAATCCCAGTTACCAGCTCTAGGTCTGTAACCCTGCGGGTTACGGCACTTTAAGTGCCCATCCAACCACTCTCAAAAGTGGTGAAGGTTTCAGCATCCACCACTCCTCCAGGCAGCAAGTTCCAGATCCCCACAACCCTCTGCGTAAAGAAGCCCCCGCCCCCTCAAATCCCATCTAAACCTTCCACCAACCACCTTAAAACTATGCCCCCTCGTAATAGCCCCCTCCACCAATGGAAATAGAGCCTTACTATCCACTATGTCCAGGCCCCTCAATATTTTGTACACCTCGATGAGGCCTCCTCTCAACCTCCTCTGTTCCAATGAGAAAAAACCTAGCCTATCCAATCTGTCCTCATAACTAAGATTCTCCATTCCAGGCAACACACTAGTAAATCTCCTCTGCACCCTCTCTAGTGGAATCATGTCCTTCCTATAATACGGCAACCAGAACTGCACGCAATACTCCAGTTATGGCCCAACCAAAGTATTATGCATTTTAAGCATAACCTCCCTCCTCTTATCTTATATGCCTTGGCCAATAAAGGCAAGCATTCTGTATACCTTCTTAACCACCTTATCCACCTGGCCTGCTACTTTCAGGGAACTGTCGTCAAGCACGCCAAGATCCCTTTGTTCATCTACACCATTTAAGTGGTGTACTGCTTAATGTGTATACTCTTTCTTTATTAGTCCTCCCAAAGTGCATCACCCCCTCACTTCTCTAAATTAAATTCCATTTGCCACAACACTCTCCACCTGACCAGTAGATTGATATCCTCCTGCAGCCCATGACTTCCTTTTCATTATCAAACACACAGCCAATTTTAGTGTTGTCTGCAAACTTCTTAATCATACTCCCTATATTCAAATCTAAATCATTGATATATACCACAAAAAGCAAGGGACCCAGTACTGAGCCCTGCGGAACCTCACTGGAAACATCCTTCCAGTCACAAAAACATCCATCAATCATTACGCTTTGCATCCTACCTCCAAGCCAATTTTGGATCCAACTTGCCACTTTGCCCTGGATCCCATGGGCTTTAACCTTCATGATCAGTCTACCATGCGGAAGCTTATCAAAAGCTTTGCTAAAGTCCATATGTATTACATCGCATGCACTACCCTCATCGACCCTCTTGGTTACCTCCTCAAAAAATTCAATCAGGTTAGTCAAACATGATCTTCCCTTAACAAATCTATGCTGACTGTCCCCAATTAATCCTTGCCTATCCAAATGCAGATTTATCCTGTCGTTCAGGATTTTTTCCAATAATTTTCCCACCACTGATGTTAGGCTGACGGGCCTGTAATTACTCAGCCTGTCCCTTTCTCCCTTATTAAACAAGGGTACTACATTAGCAGTCCTCCAATCTTCCGGCACCATGCTCATATCCAAAGAGGACTGGAAAATGATGGTCAAGGCCTCTGCTATTTCCTCTTTTACTTCACTCAACAACCTGGGATGCATTTCATCTGCGCCTGGGGACTTACTACTTTCAAAGCTGCTAAACCCCTTAATATTTCCCCCCTCTCTATATTTATTTCATCCGGAATATCACACTCTTCTTCTATAGAAGTATCTGCATTACCTCTTTCCTTTGTGAAAACAGATGCTAAGTATTTGTTAAGAACCCTACTAACATCTTCCACCTCCACACACATTACTCTCATGGTCTCTAATAGACCCTACCCTTTTCTTAGTTACCCTCTTACTCTTAATATATTTAATGAACATCTTGGGGTTTTCCTTAATTTTACTGGTTAAGAATTTCTCATGCTCTCTTAGTATTCCTAATATCCTTTTTAATTTTGCCGCTTAACTTTCTATATTCCTCTAAAGATTCTAAAGCATTTAGCCATTGATATGTGACATAAGCGTCCCTTTTTTTCTTAATCCTCCCCTGTAATTCCCTAGACTTTCTTGAGGTTCACAGTCTTCTGTGATCCTTTCCAGCCATTGTCATCTTCCCCAACATGGATTGTGTGTGATTATCAACCCAAGGACCCTGCATGTGTGTAACAGAGATCTAGTTATTCTTGTTCAACAGAGATGTGTGGACAGTGTCTTAATTAATCTTAATCATCTAGAGGAAGCCATTTTATTTCAACCGACTAGAATAAATTGAACCCCAGGTCCTCAACAACTTGTATTTATATAGCGCCTTTAACATAAGACTGAAGGAGATTATAGAGATAGGGAGGGGTGAAGCTATGGAGTGATTTGTAAACAAGGATGAGATTTTAGAAATCGAGGCGTTGCTTAACCGGGAGCTTAATGTAGGTCAGCAAGCACAGGGGTGATGGGTGAATGAGACTTGGTGCGAGTTAGTACATGGGCTGCCATGTTTTGGATGACCTCAAATTTATGAAGGGAAGAATGTGGGAGGCCAGCCAGGAGTGAGTTGGAGTAGTCAAGTCTAAAGGTAACAAAAGCATGGATGAGTGTTTCAGCAGCAGATGAGCTGAGGCAGGGGTGGAGATGGGCAATGTTATGGAGGTGGAAATGGGTGGTTTTAGTTATGCCGTGGATATGTGGCCGGAAGCTCATTTCAAGGTCAAATATGACACCTAGGTTGCAAACAGTCTGGTTCAGCCTCAGACACCTGCTAGGAAATGCAGTTTGTGGGGGGGACCAAACACAATAGCTTTGATCTTCCCAATGTTTAATTGGAGAACATTTCTGCTCATCCAGTACTGGATGTCAGAAGCTTGACAATTTAGAGACCATGGAGGTGTCTAGAGAAGTGATGGTGAGGTAGAGCTGGGTGTCGTCAGTGTACATGTGGAAACCGACCGGGTAGAAATTACAACATGCTGCGGTGCAGAGGGACCTGGGCGTCCTTGTGCATGAAACTCTTTTGGAGTGAATCCCAAAATGTTAGTTTGCAGGTGCAGTAGGTAATCAGGAAGGCGAATGGAATGTTGGCCTTCATTGCGAGAGGGATGGAGTACAAAAGCAGGGAGGTCCTGCTGCAACTGTACAGGGTATTGGTGAGGCCGCACCTGGAGTACTGCGTGCAGTTTTGGTCACCTTACTTAAGGAAGGATATACTAGCTTTGGAGGGGGTACAGAGACAATTCACTAGGCTGATTCCGGAGATGAGGGGGTTACCTTATGATGATAGATTGATTAGACTGGGTCTTTACTCGTTGGAGTTCAGAAGGATGAGGAGTGATCTTATAGAAACATTTAAAATAATGACAGGGATAGACAAGATATCGAGAGGTTGTTTCCACTGGTCGGGGTGACTAGAACTAGGGGGCACAGCCTCAAAATACGGGGGAGCCAATTTAAAACTGAGTTGAGAAGGAATTTCTTCTCCCAGAGGGTTGTGAATCTGTGGAATTCTCTGCCCAAGGAAGCAGTTGAGGCTAGCTCATTGTATTCAAATCACAGATAGATAGATTTTTAACCAATAAAAGAATTAAGGGTTATGGGGAGCGGGCGGGTACGTGGAGCTGAGTCCACGGCCAGATCAGCCATGATCTTGTTGAATGGCGGAGCAGGCTCAAGGGGCTAGATGGCCTGCTCCTGTTCCTAATTCTTATGTTCTTATGACCATGTTTTTGGATGATGTCGCCAAGGGGCAATATATAGATGAGAAATAGGAGGGGGTCAAGGATAGATGCTTGGGGGACACTAGAAGTAATGATGTGGAAGTGGGAAGAAAAGCCATTGCAGGTGATTTTATGGCTACGATTAGATAGATAAGAATGGAACCAGGGGAGTGCAGTCCCACCCAGCTGGACAATGGTGGAGAGGCATTGGAGTCGAATGAAATGGTCAACTATGCCGAAGGTTGCAGACATGTCGCGAAGGAGAAGGAGGATGTCATTTGTGACTTTGATGAGAGCAGTTTCGGTATTGTGGCAGGGGCAGAAACCAAATTGAAGGGCTTCAATCATGGAGTTCCGGGAGAGATGGGCATGGATTTGGGAGGTGACAACATGTTCAAGGACTTGAGGAAGGGGAAGTTGGAGATGGGGTGGTAGCTTGCAAGCACAGTGAGGTCAAGGGTTGTTTTTTTTTTGAGAGGGGTGATGAAAGCAGATTCGAAGGAGAGGGGGACAGTACCTGAGGAGAGTGTACTGTTAACAATGTCAGCTAACGTGGGAGTAAGAAAAAGAAGTTGGGTGGTAAGCAGTTTAGTGGGAAGTGGGTCTCCTGGACAAGATGAGGGGAAATCGGAGAGAAACCGGAGAAAGATGCAAGTTCAGGGCTAGGGCAGGGGAAACCTCAGAGGAAGTTTGGCCTAATGGGCTAGATGAAGGAAGGGAAGTGGCAGAGGCAGCTGCTTGGAGGGTCTCAATCTTTGAGACAAAGAAATCCATGAGCTCCTCACACTTGTTGGAGGTGAGAGTGGTGGAGAAAGGAGAGAGATTTAAGACGACGATTATCAGTAGAGAATAGTAGCAGGGGATTATCTTTGCATTCTAGAATGATCCTGGCATAGTGAGCAGTGGAAAGTCAGTGCAATAATACACTACTCTGTCCCTTAAAAGATAACCAGAAAGATCTGTATTTTGATTAAACTACTATTGAAATCGTATCAGCTTAGGCTAAGTAAAGTTTTACTTCAACATTTTTACATAGAAACATAGAAAATAGGTGCAGGAGTAGGCCATTCGGCCCTTCTAGCCTGCACCGCCATTCAATGAGTTCATGGCTGAACATTCAACTTCAGTACCCCATTCCTGCTTTCTCGCCATACCCCTTGATCCCCCTAGCAGTAAGGACCTCATCTAACTCCTTTTTGAATATATTTAGTGAATTGGCTTCAACAACTTTCTGTGGTAGAGAATTCCACAGGTTCACCACTCTCTGGGTGAAGAAGTTCCTCCGCATCTCGGTCCTAAATGGCTTACCCCTTATCCTTAGACTGTGACCCCTGGTTCTGGACTTCCCCAACATTGGGAACATTCTTCCTGCATCTAACCTGTCTAACCCCGTCAGAATTTTATATGTTTCTATGAGGTCCCCTCTCATTCTTCTGAACTCCAGTGAATACAAGCCCAGTTGATCCAGTCTTTCTTGATAGGTCAGTCCCGCCATCCCGGGAATCAGTCTGGTGAACCTTCGCTGCACTCCCTCAATAGCAAGAATGTCCTTCCTCAAGTTAGGAGACCAAAACTGTACACAATACTCCAGGTGTGGCCTCACCAATGCCCTGTACAACTGTAGCAACACCTCCCTGCCCCTGTACTCAAATCCCCTTGCTATGAAGGCCAACATGCCATTTGCTTTCTTAACCGCCTGCTGCACCTGCATGCCAACCTTCAATGACTGATGTACCATGACACCCAGGTCTCTTTGCACCTCCCCTTTTCCTAATCTGTCACCATTCAGATAATAGTCTGTCTCTCTGTTTTTACCACCAAAGTGGATAACCTCACATTTATCCACATTATACTTCATCTGCCATGCATTTGCCCACTCACCTAACCTATCCAAGTCGCTCTGCAGCCTCACAGCATCCTCCTCGCAGCTCACACTACCACCCAACTTAGTGTCATCCGCAAATTTTTATTTTAACACTAAAACCATACCGCATTACATAAGCTAAATGAGTTATAAAACAGGAAAAAAAGCAAAAGGACAAAAGAGTACATGTGTTAAAGAATGATTGTAAACCACTACTGTATCAGATATAATGTACCTAGTGATTTATAGGTATGCCAGAGCTAGGACTTGTATTTTCATGAGGTTAGTGATTAAACAGAATAGTAATTGGATTATGGAAAAGAAACCACGAATTTTATTCTAATCCATTGTAAGTAATTGCTCATCATTCATTCATGCAGCCTACTGTTAATTACACACAAGAGACAAATGCAAAAATCCAGGACAACCCCAACTGTAAAATGAAACACCACTACACTGGTGGGAAAAAGCTTGTAATGCTACAGTACTCATCAGCGATTAGTTTAGATCATGAGCCACAACTGACTAATACAGTTTCTCCTTTGTCAAATACTATTTAGCAATCTTGTTGATTCCACTGCATAATGAGAACATGAGCATTAGTTTCCTTACACATTCTTTAAAGTTATACATTTAAGCTGGAACAGGATAAAGATTGTAAACATGAATTTGTACTTTTGGGTAACTATTAGCACTCTGCAAACTAAAGAATATCAATGCTGGGACTGGAATCACACCCAGGATCTAAGAGTGGAAGCAAATCTTCCTTGATTCCGTGGTCAAATAGCTTACTCCTGCTCCTAGTTCTTATGAATACAGTAAAGATCAAATGTAGAATAGTGCACACTATACTAAGATCCAAAACGTGTCTTGGCTCCTAACTTCTGAAAAGCAGTTCATATTACACCTAGGTAATATTTTTAATGTCAGTGTTCTTTAAGGGAGATTACTGATTAGTGCTGAGATAGTGGCTTTGTGGATAATTCCCACTATTAAATTAACCAAGTTAAGACTGTTCAAATGTGGAGCACTTTCAGCATGCAGAGAGAAGAAAGGTTCATGCCATTGGTACAGGTTCAATTCCATTTTAATTAGCAAAAACTAGCCTAATAAATCATCCACTCCAAAGACGGCTGTATAATCATATGACACTCAATTGATTAAAGCTTCGCTGCTGGTTTATGGAGACACAAAAGACATTGAAGAATAAAGAGGAGTGACAAGTAGGCTCACTGATAACATTCATGCCTCTGAGTCAGAACGACCCACTCCAGAGACTTCAATACATATATAGAATTACAGCACAAAAGCAGGACATTCGGTCTGTTCTGGTGTTTATGCTCCACACGGTTTCCTACCACCCTACTTCATCCATCCCTATCTGCATATCCTATTGATTTCTTCCTCATGTACCTATCTCTGTCACAGGTGGGATAGTCAGTCATTGAGGGAAAGGGTGGGTGGGACTGGTTTGCCGCACACTCTTTCCACTGCCTGCGCTTGATTTCTGCATGCTCTTGGTGCTGAGACTCGAGGTGCTCAGCGCCTTCCTGGATGCACTTCTTCCACTTAGGGTGGTCTTTGGCCAGTGACTCCCAGGTGTCAGGGGAGGATGTTGCACTTTATCAGCGAGGCTTTAAGGGTGTCCTTGTAATGTTTCCTGTTTCCTCTGCCCACCTTTGGCTTGTTTGCCGTGAAGGAGTTCTGAGTAGAGCGCTTGCTTTGGGAGGTACTGAAACTTGGGGCATTAAAACTAAGCCTGATATCTTCGTATTGGACTGTTCAGTCACCTAAGGATATTTTTTTAGTGGAAGCAAGTCTTCCATGATTCCGAGGGACTGCCTATGATGATGAGGCTTACACACGAAGAAAAAACTAGTTGTGTAAGATGCTGGAGGGAAATCAATGTCCATGGAATTGAATCCCAGAAGGTTGTCAACAACTTCAGGAAAAGAATAATAGAGATATGACAGTGAATGACATTTTTTTTAAATGTAAGATTATATGAATTTAAAAAGATGTTATTCCGAGAACATGTACAATTTGTGCATTAAGGATTCATTGTTGAGTAATCTGCTGACACTCCATCTAGACTCCCACGCAAAGAAAGGACACTTGAGCAAAAGTATCAGTGGGTGGTTGGTGCCCATAGAATTTCAATATGACTTAGTGCCTTCAAGCGAGATGAGGAGAAAATGTGAGGAAATAAAAACTGATGGAAACTTTGGCTGGTTATACTGATGTGTCAGCCAGTGAAGTGAATTAAGTCTATGTCCATGGGGTGCACAGCTGTTGTAAAATAGGGCTGTTCATATGACTTAGTAGGCTTGACATTCATCATGTCCATATAATACAGAGCAGCAACCTAGAAAGCCAAATAAATGTTGGATTACATGGCCAAAACAGTGGAACACAAACACAAGTCAGAGGAAGTTGTGATCAAGCTGTACGGTGCTCTCATCAGATCACACCAGTTCTTGTCACTGTGACACAAGGGGCAGACATTAAAGCACTGGAGGCAGTGCAAAGAAGGGCCACAAGTGTCAGCCTTGGCTCAATGGTAGCATTCATGCTTCTGAGTCAGACAGACATGTGTTCATGCTCCACTCCAAACACTTCAATACATAGTCTAGGCTAACACTTCAGTGCAGTACTGCGGGAGAGCTGCATTGTCAGAGGTGCTGTCAATCAGATGAGATGTTAAAGTAAAGCTCTGTCTGCTTTCTCAGATGGATGTAAAAGATCTCACTATTCAGAGATAAGCAGGGGAATTCTTGTGGCGTGCTGGCTAACATTTATCATGGAACAACACCACCAATACAGATTATCTGGTCATTTATCTCCTTGCTGTTTGGCTGACATTATTGTGTGCATATAGGCTGCAGCTTTTGCTGACATAACTAACTATACATCAAAAGTACTTCTTAGGCTGTGAGGCACTTTGGGATGTCCTGAGGATGTGAAAGGTGCTACATAAATTCAAAGTTGTTGATGATGGCGCAAAGTGTCAAAGATCTGAGTAATGATAAAAGACTGGGGAAGCTTGGATGATTTGCCAGCCTTGGCTCAGCAGTAGTGCTTTTACCTCTGACTCAGAAGGTAATGGGTTCAAGCCCCACTGCAGGACTTCAGCACATAATCCAGACTAGCACCTCAGTGCAATACTGAGGGAGTGCTGCACTGTTGGTAGTGCCATCTTTCAGATGAGACATTAAACTAAAGCCCAATCAGCCCTCTCAAGTGGTCATTAAAGATCCCATGATTTTATTATAGAAAAGGGCAGTTCTCCTGGAGTCATGACCAACATTTATCCTTCTAACATTACTAAATTATCTAATCATTTATTTCATTGCTTTTTGTAGGACCTTGGTGTGTGCAAATAGGTTGCCAGGTTTCCTACATTACAACAGCGAATACACGTCAAAAGGCTTCGAACTCACGATACAGAGTTCTCGGGGTATTTACCCTCCGCAAGAGGAGCACTAAATTAAAAATGCTACTCCACACTTACCTATGGAACATCCTTTAGCCTACAGCTCAAAAATGCTTTTCTGTAGATATGCAATAAATAAAGATATTCATTAAGCTGATTCCTGGAGTTTTCTTGTGGGGAAGTATTCTCTGTGACCCATTACCTGAATATAATTCAATCTTTGTTGTTTGTGATATTCAAGAACATCTCATTCAGACGACATAACACATGGCCATTCTTAGTTAGAATAAGAAAAATGTTGCCTTTAAAAGAATCGCATATTATACTAAAGTGAGCTGGATCAAAATAGTATACAATAAATACAGTTCTAATAATTTAGGGAATCATAATATGTCAATTAAAACTATCCAGAAAGAGGAAAACAAATAGAAAAGGCAGTGCATGACATCAAGATTTACTCTATTTATTGACACTCTGTTGTGTAGAGAAACCCAATTAATATGTGCTTGCGTTCTTTTCCAAGATCTTCACATTAGTATTTATATAAGATTTGAGCACAGCAGAGGATACCTTGGACCTGTGATGAATACGTAAGAGTCAAGAAGTGAACTTAATGGCTTGAAGAGAAAGTCACTGATGATAGTTCTATTTGTTAATTGATTGAATTTTAGCTTTAACAGTAAATACAAGTCAAGCATGACAATTCAGTGCTGTTAATGATTTACCTGTTTTCATCAACCAGGTCTAATATGTGCAGCAAGTCAAAAATGACACTTGCCTCAGGTAAAGGGAAATGCATTTGCCTTATTCATGATTTTGTACAAAATCCAATTAGATGTTACAAGTTAACAGCTAAAGCCAAGAGGTAGAGTATAATGAACATCTGACAAAGTAAAGGACGGCAGTAATAGACTGAAAAAGCACAGGATAACACCCTATTCCAAACAGACGCGAACCTTCACCGACAATGTTTAGGGAAACACATAGAATCATAGCACAGAAGGAGGTCATTGGTCCCATCATGCTGTGATGGTCTTGAAAAGAGCTATCCAATTAGTCCCACTCCCCAGTTCTTTCCCCATAGCCCCTCAAATGTTTCCTTTTCAAGCATATAACACGAGTCACATTGATTCTTGCTTCGTTGACATTGTTCTTCTGTGAGGATTCAATGCCTGAAGTTTAATTCCCTTTAAAAATTGTACTGAATCCAGTCGAAAGTAAATTACTATTTGGCAACTTGAAAAGTGAAATGTTGAGAGTTAATCCGAGAGGACAGACCAGTCTTCCCTCCGTCCACTTTTAAGTCACGGCGGGTTATGGACGAGTATCTCCGGATTGCGGTGAACTAGACTCGGTGATGGCTCCACTCACCCCGGACTTGAAGCAACATTTCACACACGATCTTTGACAACCTCACGGTATTCCAGCTCCCGTGTCAGGGAACAAGGATGCACTCCAAGTTTGGAGAACTAGGATAAATACTGGAAATGAGCCAATGAAACATTTAATTGGTCACAAGGACTCGTATGCACTGTGTGACTTTCAACTCGGCAATTGGCTAAACATCAATCAAACTATCAATTCTGGAATCATTTATATATTTGTTTTAGGCTCTTTAGCTTTTTTTCCCCACTGTGATGTTTGGTGCTTAACGTTTTGTTGTGTAATTTCAAGTAATTTCACACAAGGTTTATTCTGTCAGGTCTTGGTATGGAAGAACAACCCGAGATAGGAGTCTGGATGAAGGGGGAGAGAGGATGAGATTTTGTCCTCCACAACCCAGCATTTGAGGAGAGGTTCGCCACTTCACGAGTTTAAAGGTGGCAGCGAAATCTGGTGCAGATGTATCCGAGGCAGAATACATCTCCTGTCATTGTGCCTTTCACACGGAGTTAGGGGATTAAACGGAGTCCCAACTTTTACTGACTCGCTCTGATTCGGTCCCTCTCTGCGCAGGCTTTTGGCCTCAGCACCTTGCCGGTCACCAGAACGCTGAAATACTTTAGAGCATCTTCAGAGAAAGGAGAGAGGACAGCGGCATCAAACCGCGAGGGATGCACTCCCCAGCCTGAGTTTACATCCCAGCCTCTACCAACATCCGTCTCCCGAGACGAGTATATGACACAATGGTGGCCACCTTCACCATCGCCGTGCTGGGGTCTCCCGGAGTGGGTAAAACGGCCATAATCCGCCAGTTTCTTTACAATGACTTCAGCCACGTGTACACCCCGACCAGAGCAAGGCACCTTCACAGACCTTCAGTGATCCTGAACGATAACATGTACGATTTGAAGATCCTGGATGTGCCGCAGATCCCAACATTCCCAACAACCGGCGCTCAGGTAGGAAAAATGTAGCTGGATACTGTTCTTGCATCCGTGGTGTCTTTCTGTCAAACTTCTCGCCCCCATTGTGTGTATTTCCAGCTTATCGGCATGTTACCATGTCACTAATTCCACCCTGGTTTTCTGTTTAACCCTTCTGAAAATGAAAAGTAAACATTGCAAGGTCGGGGTTAACAGTACAAACCTCCCTTTCGTCTTGCGACACCAGCGTGAAACCGATTTTAAACCATTTCCATCCGCTTTAAATAACGGCCCTAAACTAATTGGGGTGAAATCTGCTGAATGCGGGTGAGATGCATTAGAAACCAGAGCGCCACGAACAAATAAAAGCCAGGTTAGTCATAGTTTTATTAATACAACCGTCAGAAAAAATGCGGTAGGGAAAGGAGTTATACTTTAGGTGAAGAAGCGTGCAACTTTCATCTTTTCAGTCGGTAGTTGGGACTGAAATTGTTCTTTTATCCCCCAAAATGTAATAAATTGTTTTCCCCTCTGGTCTGAGGTGGTGTGGACAGTGGGTCCAGTCAATGTACATCATATATGGGATTTATCTTGTAGGGTCCAGAGATTTATAATCAGCTCCATTAATACTTCATTAAGTTTATGAGGGCAAAACATAAAATGAATAAGGTTTAAGTACTAATATGTAATGGAGACTGTATGTGCTTGTGGGAGTTTGCTGCGCACAAATTGGCGGCCGCATTTCCTACATTACAAAAGTGACTACACTTCAAACAGTACTACATTGTCTCGAAAGCGCTTTGGGACGTCCAGTGGTCGAGAAAGGAGCTATATAAATGCACGTCTTTCTTTTTATGGGTTATATAGGGTGTATATATAAAGAAAAGGGATGTGACAATTAGGTGAAAAATATATTGGTCAGGACAACGGCTAACATAAATGTTTAATTCTCCTTCATTCTTTCACCTCCAAAGAATGAAAAGTGGGCATATAGAGTATATCCTTTGCTGAACAGGTTGTGGCTCGTTTCTGTGGAAAAGAGAAGGCTGAGAGTTGACCTGATGGAGGCCTTTAAGATTACAGAAGGGTTTGATAGGGTATAGGCAAGCTGCTTCCACTTGTGGGGGAGACCAAAACAAGGGCCCATAAATGTAAAATAGACACTAATAAATCCTATGGAATTCAGGAGCAATTTCTTTACACAGAGAGTGGTTAGAATGTGGAATGTGCTACCACTAGGAGTAGTTGAGGTGAATAGCATAGATGTATTCAAGAGGAAGCTAGATAAACACATGAGGGAGAAAGGAATAGAGGTGATGCTAATTGGGTGAGATGAAGAGGGGTGGGAGGAGGCTCGTGTGGAGCAATAATGCCGGCACGGACCAGTTGGGCCGAATGGCCTGTTCCTGTGCTGTACATTTTTTGTAATTTTATGAATTACTGCCAAAAAGTGGGCGTACTCATGCTTCTAAAAGTAGACATCGAGTATAGTCAGTGTAACCCAGGTCCCTCCACTATACCCTGGCCTGATAATGAACTTACAGGAAGGTATTTGAACAGTACAATTTTTGGCAAATTGATTTAGAAGGAAACCAGAAAGAGTTTGGCCAATTGGAATGCACCAACAATAATGTTAAATTGTTTGTCGAGCAGCTGATCTGCTGAACCAACTAAAATCTGCCAAACTTTGTTGATGCAACTGTGCAGCGTGCAGCTTTTGTGTTTTTAATGGCTCAGCTGAAACTGAGAGATCGCCACTGTGCCCACAAGGCCCTACATGTGCTCAGCTCTTTATTAGTAACTCTTCTGCTGTGTGTAAATGAAAATACAGCCTGTGTTGACAGGATTGTTTGTGGGAGTTCTCCTTGCGGGTCCTTATGATGGCCCTTATCACCAGCTCTCAGCTACATATCCACTGACTCCTGGAACAGGACTGTAACTACTGTAAAGTGTGAGCAGGAAATGAGATCCTGTAGTTAATGGAGTAATGTGGTAGGAGTGCCATATTTTGCAGTGTAATATAAAGAACACCTAATTAAGTGCTGCTTCTGAGATTGAAATATCTGAAAACCTTAGATGTATAGTTGTAATGATTTTTTATTATGTTACATTAAGAAATACATTGAAAAAGCATGCAAGTAATCAAGTATATTTTACAAAAGGAATAATTAGATCATCTTGGGTTTAATTTCTTTCCAATATCTTGTCCAGTCATGAAGAAGAGTAGATTGAGAAGAAGAGTAGATTGAGAAGAATATGCTTTGCTGCTGATAGCCCAATGTTGTAATTTGTGGGCCATTATTCTATTTAGCTTCTCATAGGCTGCATAGAGAATAGCATTAGGTGAAGAATATAAGGCCTCCCTCAGATTTTCATAAAAATATGAAGGTTCCATAGGTCACCTACAGACACGGTCAGTGCAACACAACACTGCCCGTGCAAGTTTAGCACGGGAATGCTGAATGAACCTTTACTATTCAGTTGCAAAACTAGTTTATCAGCAGCCAACTCCCTCCCGTGTTTACTGTAGAGAGTAATTTCTGCACACGTGATACATAAGGATTCATTCTGGGTTCTGAATTTCAATGCCTGAAATTCGTAACAAAATAAAATATAATGGGCTAGAAATTGATCAAAGGCTGCCACCGCCCATTTGCTGCCCAAAATACCGCTAAGATTCTGCAATTAATGACGGCGGAAAATTGATCAAAAAATAGAGAAAAAAAAATGCCCGTCAGGAAAAATGGGCCTTGTACGTGGATTCTCGGCAGTCCTGGTCAAATTAAGTCTGAGGCTAGAGTCGGCCTAGGTCGGGGGGGAAAACACGAAAAATATTTTTTCAAAAAATAAAATATTCAGAGGACCCTTTTCCACTGAATCGCTGCAAAAGAATTTTATTTTAAATGTTCACTTATCTTTTTTTGCAAGGTTTCATACCTACCGTCCATCAAAAGGCTGGTCCGACTGGGCGTTTTTTTTTGAAGTACGAATCACCGCTCCCACCAAACTCGGGCGGGAGCAGTTACATGCCGGCGATCCACTCCACAGCGGTATTTCAAAGAATGCAATGCATTTCCCACCAATCTCTTTTCAGCCCAAAGCGATGAAATACACCCTGTACCGCCGAAAAACCCAGCGGTAGGCTGATCAATTTCTAGCACAATGATGCCATGATAACAGCAGATTGAACATTGGTAGATTTAGTCAATTTTAAGCAATCCTGTTAGTAATATGCTGATTCTGTATAATTGTTTCCAATGCAATGCTAGCATGTTCACTGAATTGTGCAGGGGTGCTGCTCTTCAGTCCCACCTTCTCATGTTAAGATATGCACTATCACAGAAATGTTATTGATACTGTTTGGAGCATGCGCAGCACATTCCCATTAGGTCAGCTTAGGAGTTTTCTGTGCACGCTATCATTTGCCTGTATTTCCCCACTGTCCCACATGCTCTGTTTGAGTTCACCTCTCACACCTTCCCATGGAATCAGAGAGTGGCTACAGCACAGGAGGAGACCATTCGGCCTGTCGAGCACTGTGCCAACTCTCTGCAAGAGCACATCAGCTAGTCCCACTCCCCCGCCCTGTCCACGTAGGCCTGCACATTTTTTCCTTCGGGTACTTACCCAATTCTCCTTTGAAAGCCATGATTGAATCTACCTCCACCAGCCTTTCAGGCAGTACTTTCCAGATCCCAACCACTCGCCACGTTAAAAAGTTTTTCCTCATGTTGCCTTTGGTTCTTCTGCCAATCACCTTAAATCTGTGTCCTTTGATTCTCGACCCTTCTGCCAATGGGAACAGTTTCTCTCTATCTACTCTGCCTAGGCCCCTCATGATTTTGAACACCTCTATCAAATCTCCCCTGCTTGAATAATAATAATAATAATTAATAATATAATTTTTATTTATATAGCGCCTTTAATGTAGTAAAACGTCCCAAGGCGCTTCATAAAAGTGTTACAGATAAATTTGACACCGAGCCACAGAAGAAATTAAGGCAGATAATCAAAAGCTTGTTTAAAGAGGTAGGTTTTAACGAGTGCCTTAAAGGAGGAAAGAGAGGTAGAGAGGTGTTGGGATTTAGGGAGGGAGTTCCAGGCAGCTGAAGGCACGTCCACTGATGGTTGAGCAGTTATAATGGGGGATGTTCAAGAGGCCAGAATTTGGGGAGTGCAGACATCTTGTGGGATTGTGAGACTGAAAAAGATTACACAGATAGGGAGGGGCAAGTCCATGGAGTGATTTATAAACAAGGATGAGAATTTTGAAATTGACTTTAACTGAGAGGCAATATAGGTCAGAAAGCACAGGACTGATGAGTGATCATGACTTGGTGCGGGTTAGTACATGGCTACTGAGTTTTGGATGACTTCAAGTTTACGTAGTGTGGACTGTGGAAGGCCGGCCAGGAATGAATTGGAATAGTCAAGTCTAGAGGTACAAAAAGGCATAAATGAGGGTTTCAGCAGCAGAAGAGCTGAGGCAGGGGCAGAGGCGGACAATGTTACGTAGATGGAAAAAGGCGGTTTTAGTTATGCCGTGGATATGTGGCTGGAAACTCATTTCAAGGTCAACCATGTCTGGATCAACCTCAGATTGATGCTAGGGAAAGGGATGGAGTCAGTGGTTAGGTCATGCAGTTTAGGCGGGACCAAAGATAATGGCTTCGGTCTTCCCAATATTGGAGAAAATTTCTGCTCATCCAGTACTGGATGTCGGACAAGCAATCTGACAATTTAGATACCAAGCAGGGGTCGACAGAAGTGGTGGAGAGGTAGAGATGGGTGTCGTCTGTGTACATGTGGAAACTGATTCCGTGTTTTCAGATGATATCGCCAAGAGGCAGCATATAGAAGAGAAATAAGAGGGGGCCAAGGACAGATCCTTGGGGGACACCAGAGGTAACGATGCGGGAGTGGGAAGAGAAGTCATTGCTGGAGATTTTCTGGCTACAATTAAATAGATAAGAATGGGACCAGACGAGTGTAGTCCCGCATAGCTGAACATTGGTGGAGAGGCTTTGGAGGAGGATGTAGTAGTCAACTGTGTCAAAGGCTGCAGACAGGTCCAGAAGGACGAGGAGGGATAGTTTACCTTTGTCACAGTCACAAAGGATTTCATTTGTGACTTTGATGAGAGCAGTTTCGGAGATAAGAGAACAAACCCAGCTTCTCCAGTCTATCCACATAACTGAAGTCCCTCATCCCTGAAGCCATTCTTGTCAATTTTTTCTGCACCCTCTCTAAAGCCTTCACATCCTCCCTACAGTGCAGTGTCCAGAATTGGGGACACATCTCCAGTTGAAGTCGAACCAGTTTATAAAGGTGGTTCAGAACTTCTTTGCTTTTGTACTCGGGGCAAATTTCGGTACCACCCCCCTTCTGCTGATCTCCGGTCAGCTCTGATCAGGTGCTATATGTGTGGCCTACAATGGTATAGAAGGAATTTTAGAAGTAATGCCATAAGTGGACAAACACTCTTATAGCCCCTTCTCCACATATTGCTACACTTACTATCACCATTTATTCAGTTATAAGAGAGAGGAGTGATTTTAATCCCTTTGTACTGATGCCGAGTTAAACCTATGAGTGGATCTGGAGCTCAGTGATAGCTTTATGCCTCAAGGGCTATAAGTTGAATTCCTATCTCTACCACAAATATCAAACCAATTTCATGCCGCCTGTTACATCTCTAACCCTCGCCCTTATAGGTTTGCAAGGAGATCGATGCTGCTATTGGCCTTCTCAATATGTCTGAGATGAGGTTTAGCAAAGGACCTGAAACTGAATACTTATGCTGAAACTCTCAGTTGGTAGCAAGTTGGTATCATGGAAAAGCTGTAATAACTGATGAAGCCTGAAAAGAAAACTGAGTACGGTCAAACCAGAATCATCTGGCTCATTACTTTCATTCTTAGTTGCTGAGCAATGTGCTGACACTATTAACTGAGAGGCAGAGACTAACATTAATAAAAATCTAAGTCTTTACAAGGTTGTGTACTATTATCAAGAGTAAAAGTATTCATTCTATAGCAAATGTGTGGTATTTACCAATTACAGCCCCCTGTATTAAATTCAAGGCTACTGGAAAGTTAAAGGACAGTTAATAGTAATATATATATATATATTATATATATATATATTAGTGCCTTTAATGCGATAAACCGTCCCAAGGCGCTTTACATGAATGTTATGAAAGAAAATTGACACAGAGCCATATACGATGTTAGGGCAGATGATCAAAAGCTTGGTCGAAGAGGTAGGTTTTAAGGAGTGTCTTAAAGGAGGAAAGAGAGGTGGAGAGGCAGAGAGGTTTAGGAAGGGAATTAAGATTAAGAAATTATGTAATAACATCCAGATTCAGGATAGAGGAGCATTTCTTTCCCCAAGTTATCCTATACTCTCTGCACCGTCTAAATATTAATATATATTAAATAGCTCATAAATCTGCTTAGTACCATGGAAGTTTACAGCACATAAGGAGGTAATTTGGCCCATTGTATTTGTTCTTGTTCTTTGCTAAACGAATCAAAAACTAGTTCTACCATCTAGCTTGCTCCATCATCCAAAATCTTCTACTTTAAATGCTTACACCTAAAAGATGTAATTGTCTCTGCCTCAACTATTCCCTGTGGCAAAACATTCCATGTTGTAAATCTTTCTACTTAAAGGAATTTCTCTCAGTGTGTCTCCTCATTTTGTTATTGACAATTTAAAATTGATTATCCTTTGTCACTGGCTCCCCAACTAGTGGAAAGACTGGGGCTGAAATCGTCTTGGCCATTAGCACAAAACAGGTGATAGCAAAATGGCAAATAAAGTCAATAGAAAAGAAAATCAGGTGGGTGTAAAACAAGCTGCCAATTTGCTATTGCCTGCATTGCACTACCGAAGCCCCAGTCTTTCCATATTTATCCTATTGGAATCTTGTATAATTTCAAAATCCTTTATTAAATCTCCTTTTAGCTTTCTCTGCTCCAATGAAAATAGTCCCAGCATCTCCAGTCTCTCCTTGTAACCATAGGTTCCCATCCCTGTATCATCCTAATGAATCTACACAGTACACTCTCTATGGCTTAAATGTCCTTTCTATAATGGGACAACCCAAAATTGCACACGGTCTTCTTACTGTGGCCTAACCATTACTTTGTACCACCCAGTGCTCCTGAGCTAGGGAGGGGAAAAAATCAACCAGTATTCCTGCACTTGATTGCTATCTAATAATACTGTGCAATTGGAGTGCGTTTCTGTCTGTAGAGTGAGGATAGGGCTGGAATCAGCTATGATGCCCTCTCAGTGGATTAGCTTGTCTACGCTCCCTGTCTAGGCTCACACATGAAGAGTGGCCATACGAACATGATACTAGACGGCTGCAAGTGTCTAAAGAACATAACCAAATACGTTTGAGAGGGTAAAAGGATAAAATCATTAGGGGGATAGGAGAGAAAATCATTCTATCTGGCATTGGTGTGACATTTCTTTCCCGGGCAGTTATCCTTGTGACATCTCGGATAGGCACTGCCCTTTTTAGTGGTAATCAGTGTTATATTGTAAATAGCTTTGCACTCTGGCCTCTTAACCCTTTGAATTGGGCTGAGACTGTCCATTAGCCTATCTCATTCCATGTATAACTCTTCAAGAGGTCAGAGAGAAAACACTTTTCTCCCAAACAGCTGTCTTGCATTCAAAGCCTCAGCGATGAAGCACAGTGTTTCATTCTGTGATACCGTCCAGTTCTCCAACCAAACATCTGTCAACATTATGGTATTTTTTTCCCCCACTTAATAGAATCATTAGGATTATGCATTTACTGTTGTCCAAGCTGAAAATTGCTAACTATTTGATTGTCTTTATGCATTTTTTTAAAAGATCTTGTATAATGTAACTTAATCCATGTCTGCTTTCTTGAGAATCTTAAACTGTAGCTCCTAATGTCCATTTGCCAAAATTGTGCTACAATTAAAATAAAGTTAATTACATTTTACTGTAGTCTAGTGCCACACAATAATTTTTGATAATTAAAATGTTTTTTTTTTCTTTTAACTGTTCTTCTTCTGATTTTAGTGGGGAAGCAGGAGAGCATGTAGGTTAGAATTTGGTGCATGTAAGTAAGTTTGGAAATGATCAACCCTAGTTCCCTACTAATAGCAAACCTTTACTTATGGAAAGTGCTTTTGTCTAATGATCACCCTCTAATGATCATATTGACTTTTAAAATCTTGATTTCTTGTTTAGTATTCTCTATGCAAGCCACTTATGATCCAATCCTTCACTGTTTCCTGATTTCAGGAGATTAAGAAGATGCAGAACATTTGAATGTATTCAACCGTTGCTAAGGGATAGGCCGCATCAATGGTCAAACCAATTAACTGCCAGATCTCGAGGGTATATCTTTCCGATATTATCTGAACATGATATATGAGTACCAGCCACATAAATTGCACCAAGCGATTTTAAATTAGGTTGCAAAGAGTCAACAAACTGTATTATCCTTGTTGTATGAAAACTCATAGTGTTTGAACAGTCATAAACAGCAATTACAACTATTTGTCAAAATTCAGATTATAGTAGAAATAGGCAACTGAAACTCAATAAAGTCACCAGTCGTAAATTAATCAGCTTTTGGTATTTTTTTTTAAATCCCTTTCGCCCTCCATCTTCTGAAAGTGATGACTTTCATTATGAAATGGTTCCACAACCGGCATTCAAATGGGCTCGAATGTTCAGGTTCTTGGTTTAAGAGCTAGTCATCATTTTGGTTCTTGATTTTCTCTCAAGATTTCCAAGCTGACTTTTTTCATTAGCCGTTGGATCTCATGAGATTAAGAAGATTTTTGCACACTTGCTTCATTCTTGATTCTTCATTTAATGTGTATGCCCTTGTTAGAGCTCCCCAAATGCATTACCTCACACTTATCAGGGTTGAATTCCATTTTCCACTGTTCTGCCCACCTGACCAGTACATTGATATCTTCTTGCCGTCTACAGCTTTCTTCTTCATTATCAACCACACAGCCAATTTTTGTATCATCTGCAAACTTCTTAATCATACCTCCTACATTCAAGTCTAAATCATTGATATATACCACAAAAAGCAAGGGACATAGTACTGAGCCCTGCGGAACCCCACTGAAAACAACGTACCAGTTACAAAAACAACCATCAACCATCGATGAGCACCAATTTACTTCGGATGTACTTGAAGGTCACACTTTCACACCACATGATTCCCAAGAGAAGCGGTAACACATTCTTCATCTTTTCCTCCTTTTCCTTTTTCCCTATACGCTACAACACTAGTAGTATACAGGCCCCTACTACATTATACAGGCCATGTAGATCCAATTGGTTTAAAAAAAATAACTTATTCATTTACAGAATTTACATGCGTGCCACAATTTTGAAACTTTTTCTTTCCTCTTTTTCCCAAAGTGAAAACCTCATGCTCGGAACGAGAGACCCCCACATAATTTTAAATAACTAGAATTTCACTATGGCCACAATGAAAGTCTGGTTTTAATAGGTTAATCAACCTCAATAACTCCAAGTTATAATTTCAAGAAAACTTTAGTAACCAAATTAAGAAGACAGTGCTTTGTTACAATTCAAATTAATTTAAAACAAAACCACCCATTTTAATTAACAAACTTAGCACACAAAGCGTTAAACAGCTTTAACACTCGGCACAGACAAGTGGGTGGAGCTAAAACAAACATAATGAACACTTTTTTTACACAGACAGACTTTCACACAAAAGATATTCCATGACTTCTCAAACATCCATAATAGCAAATCCTATATTTTGTTTCTCGTGGCATAAAAGCTGGCAGCTTAAGTGTCAGTTTCACCTTGATAGAATCATAGAAATGTTTATTTTTTCCGTCTTTTAAACAATTGCCGTATCAACTTCCCGGACCATGAGGACATGGTACACACAATGCTTCTCTGAACCCCTAATTTATCTAGCAACACTTTGAATTTCCTTTTGAATTCCGCATGGTCCTACTGACCCCGTAATTTATCCACAACTTATTTCTGCACCACCTTAATGGCAGCTTTCAAATCGTCGTTATCCTTCCCTGCTTCTCCTGGCAGTTGTTGCTGTCTACTAACTTCCTCTTTCCAAGCTTTACTCTCGTCTCCTTGATTCGTACACTGACTTTCCAAATATTGCTCTTTATGGCACAATTTCTCCTTCTTCTTTTCAAACTTCCCTACAAACTTTTGCTCCAGCATCTCCTTTTCAAACTTTTCCACTAACTTCTCCTCCAGCTTCCTCTTACTTTCTCTTTCTTCTCCTAATTCTTTTTTACTCCTCTCCAGTCCAGCTTCCGACAATTCTTTCATCATTCTTGCTATTACTACATCCTTTTCCTTCAGCCTTTCTTCATATCATTGATTTGCCTGTGCGGTTGTGTTTTTTCACTTAAATGTTAACAACCATACAGTGCGTACCCATTTTGATTTTCTCTTGGCCATGGGAGTTTCCTCCCATTCCTCAGCTTAGAGGATCGTACGCAGTCACCATGGCTCGTACCCATCCCTCTTTCAATGGGAATTTCTTACCCAAATACTGCTCTACCCTATCTTCCATTTTTCCCCTATCGGGTCCCTGTTTGGGCACATTTCTGTTGGTAGGTGGACCCACACCTTTCTCTTACCTCTAATTCCAGAATCCGACCTGAGCCCGTCCGGGTGGGATAAAAATGGTCAAGGCTCACAGCTCAGTATTCTTTTAACTGTTTATTATACTACGGATAACAAACATCACTGCACCATTCCCTTTAAGTTCAAACTTTACTCACCCCAGCGGTCACTCAGGGAAGTATGTTTCCATATGTGCGATTGACCAAGGCCACCCGCAGATACCTTGCAAGTTGCCACGGTTCATCCCTAAATACACCCCTTTTATAATACAAAGGTGCTACCCGTGGCAATGAATGACGCAATTCCCCCCCCGCCTTTGATGTGCCATGTGATCACTTCCCCATCCTGGGTCAGTGTATAGTCCATTATCACACAAAGAAATGTCCTCTTTCAGTTTGATCATTCAAAATATTTTTGATGGTGAGTTTCAGGTCTCCAGCTTTTTGATGTTCAACCAATATAACACAAAGTGTTTTTGATGCCACGTTTTGGGTCAATAATGGGTTTTCCACTCCTGCAACAAGGTTGACATTAGCATTTCAAAAGGGTCAGGCGACCACTCCAGACTTGGGGCCATGGTCATCAAATTCATATGAGGCTGGTCAATTTACAAAACTGTCTTCACAGTATAGCCTGTTAACCCTTTAACTGTCGGCTTACTTTAAGTTAAATGCGTTCTTCCTGAAGGTCTGACTATAATACCTGTCCAAGTACTCAGTCACTCTATCCCTGAATCCAGTAACTTCTCCACAACGGATGTTAAACTGTAGTTACCTGGTTTCTTCCTCCTTCTCTTCTTAAATAATCATAGACTAGTACAGCACAGAAGGAGGCCATTCGGCCCATCTAATCTGTGCCGGCTCTTTCGAAGAGCAATCCAGTTAGTCCCCTTTCCCATATCCCTGCGTTTTTTTTCTCCTTCAAGTATTTATCCGATTCCTTTTTGAAGCCTACTATTGAATTTGTATCCACCACCCTATCAGGCAGTGTATTCCAGACCCTAACCACTCGTTGCATACAGAAGAATTTTCCTCATGGAGCCTCTGGTTCTTTTGCCAATCACCTTAAATCTGTGCCTTCTGGCTATCGACCCTTCAGCTATTGGGAAGAGTTTTTCTATTTACTCTATCTAAGCCTTCAGGATTTTAAACATCTATGTCAAACAGGGTGGATAAAGGGGAACCAGTGGATGTGGTATATTTGGACTTCCAGAAGGCATTTGACAAGGTGCCACATAAAAGGTTACTGCACAAGATAAAAGTTCACATGTTGGGGATAATGGATAGAGGATTGGCTAACTAACAGAAAACAGAGAGTCGGGATAAATGGTTCATTCTCTGGTTGGCAACCAGTAACTAGTGGGGTGCCACAGGGATCAGTACTGGGACCCCAACTATTTACAATCTATATAAACGACTTGGAAGAAGGGACTGAATGTAACGTAGCCAAGTTTACTGATGATACAAAGATGGGAGGAAAAGCAATGTGTGAGGAGGGCACACAAAATCTGCAAAAGGACATAGACAGGCTAAATGAGTGGGCAAAAATTTGGCAGATGGAGTATAATATCTTGGCCTTTATTGCAAAGGGAATGGAGTATAAAAGTAGGGAAGTCTTGCTACAGCTATATAAGGTATTGGTGAGGCCACACCTGGAATACTGTGTGCAGTTTTGGTTTCCATATTTACGAAAGGATATACTTGCTTTGGAGGCAGTTCAGAGAAGGTTCACTAGGTTGATTCCGGGGATGAGGGGGTTGACTTAAGAGGAAAGGTTGAGTAGGTTGGGCCTCTACTCATTGGAATTCTGAAGAATGAGAGGTGATCTTACCGAAACGTATAAGATTATGAGGGGGCTTGACAAGGTGGATGCAAAGAGGATGTTTCCACTGATGGGGGAGACTAGAACTAGAGGGCATGATCTTAGAATAAGGGGCCGCCCATTTAAAACAGAGATGAGGAGAAATTTCCTCTGAGTTGTCAGTCTGTGAAATTCACTGCCTCAGAGAGCTGTGGAAGCTGGGACACTGAATAAATTTAAGACAGAAATAGACAGTTTCTTAAATGATAAGGGGATAAAAGGTTATGGGGAGCGGGCGGGGAAGTGGAGCTGAGTTCATGAGTAGATCAGCCATGATCTTATTGAATGGCGGAGCAGGCTCAAGGGGCCGTATGGCCTACTCCTGCTCCTATTTCTTTTGTTCTTGTGTTCTCCTCTTAGCCTTATGTGCTCTAAGGAGAACTGTTGTATATGTATACTTGTATTTACTCTGTACAGCCACCAGAGGGCTCATCCCCTGGAGTCTCAAGGGATCCCATAATCCCTTGGGAGCTCAGGTATTTAAGGAGGCTTCACAGGTTGGAGAGGCACTCTGGAGACCTGCAATAAAAGACTACGGTCACACTTTACTTTGAGCTCAGTGTTCAGTCTGACTCTTCCTCCATACATAACAAGAACAACCCCAGCTTCTGCAGTCTATCCACAGAACTGTAATCCCTCATCCCTGGAATCATTCTACTAAACCTCTTCTGTATGCTTTTCAAAGCCTTCACGTCCTTCCTAAAGTGTGGTGCACAGAATTGGTCACAATACTCCAGCTGGGGCTGAACTAGTGTTTTATATAGGTTTAGCATAACTTCCTGGCTTTTGTACTCTATGCTTCTATTTATAAAGCCCAGGATCCCATATTCTTTATTAACTGCTTTGTTAACCTGTCCTGCCTCCTTCAAAGATTTGTGCACAAGCATCACCAGGTCTCTTTTCTTGCACCCCCTTTAAAATTGTATAATTTAGCAAGTCTTGTCTCTGCTCATTCTTCCTACCAAAATGTATCACCTCTCACTTTTCTGCAATGAATTCCATCTGCTATGTATCTTCCCATTCCACCAGCCTGTCTATGTCCTATTGAAGTCTATTACCATCTTCCTCACTTTATTACACTTCCAAGTTTTGTCATCTGCTAATTTTGAAATTGTGCCCTGTACTCCTAAGTCCAAGTCATGAATGTATATAAAAAAACAGCAGTGGTCTGAGTACTGAACTTCTGGGAACTTCACTCTATATACCTCTCTCCATTCTGGAAAACAGCTATTCACCACAACACTCTGTTTTCTACCCCTTAGCCAATTTTGTATCCACACTGCTATTGCCACTTTTTTATCCCATGGGCGCCAATTTTGCTAACAAGCCTAATATGTGTTTCTTTATCAAACGCCTTTTGGAGCTCCGTATACACAACATCAACTGCACTGCTCTCAGTGGACCAAAAGGTACAGATCCGAGTATTTTTTACACGGTGAAATGCTAGGAACAGTGGTGGTCCAAAGAGATCGAGGGGTCCATGTGCAGAGATCATTTTAATGTAGCAGTCAGATACAAAGGATAATCAAAAAGGTAAATGGAATGTTAACCTTTATAACTAGAGGATTAGTATATAAAGAAAGAAAGACTTGCATTTATATAGCGCCTTTCACTTAAGAAGACAAGAACCTGAGTAGGCCATTCAGCCCCTCGATTCCACCACTCAATGGCTGATCTGCGACCTCTCTCATTATATCCGCCTTTGGCCCATATCCCTTAATACTTTTGGTTAACAAAAAGCCATCAATCTGCAATTTAAAATTAACAATTGATATAGTGTCAACTGCCATTTGCGGAAGAGAGTTCCAAACTTCTACCACCCTTTGTGTAAAGAAGTGTTTTCTAATTTCATTCCTGAAAGGTCGGGCTCTAATGTTTACACTATGCCCCCTAGTCCTAGAATCCCCAATCAGTGGAAATAATTTCTCTCCATCAACTTTATCTGTTTCCTTTAATATCCTGAAAACTTCGATCAGATCACCCCTTAACCTTCTAAATTCTTGGTAATGTAACCCTAATTTGTGTAATCTCTCCTCGTATCTTAACCCTTGAAGTCCAGGAATCATTCTGGTAAGCCTACACTGTACTCCCTTCAAGGCCAACATAGCCTACCTAAGGTGTGTTGCAGTACAATCTCCAACTTCTTGTACTCTCGTCCTCTACATTATAAGGCCAGAATTCCATTTATCCTTTTTGATTATTTTTTTGTACCTGTTCGACATTTTAATGTACCTGAACTCTCAAGTCTCTTTGGACATCCACTGTTTTTAGCTTTTCACCATTTAGTAAGTAACCTGTTCTATTCTTTTTAGATCCAAAGTAGATGACCTCGTGTTTGCTTACATTTAAATCCATTTGCCACAGTGTTGTCCATTCACCTAATCTATCGATATCCTTTTGTAATTTTATGCTTTCATCTACACTGCCTCCTATCTTTGTGTCATCGGCAAATTTGGATATATGACTTTCTATGCTATCATCTAATTCAGTAATAAATATTATGAATAGTTGAGGGCCTAACACAGTTCCCTGCGGGACACCACTCGTCACATCCTGCCAATTTGAGTACCTACCTATTATCCCTACTCTCTGTCTCCTACCGTTCAGCCAATTTCCTAACCAGGTCAATCCTTTACCCTCAATTCTGTGGACCACTACCTTAGATAACAGTTTATTATGTGGGACTTTATCAAATGCTTTCTGGAAGTCCATATAAATAACATCCATAGACATTCCCCTGTCCACTACTTTAGTCACCTCATCAAAAAATTCAATCAGGTTTGTCAGACGTGACCCACCTTTCACAAATCCATGTTGGTTCTCTCTGATCAACTGAAAATTTTCAAGGTGTTCAGTCACCCTATCCTTAATTATTCACAACTACTAGACATCCAAAAGTGCCTTACACCCAATAATGTACCTTTTGAAGTGTAGTCAATGTTGCAATGTTGGAAGAGTAGAGAGGGGGAGTAAGTTTTGCTGCAGCTATACAAAGTCCTGGTTAGACCACATCTGGAGTACTGTGCACAGTTCTGGGAACCGCACCTTAGCAAGGATAGATTAGCCTTGGAAGGAGTGCGGTGCAGATTCACCAGAATATTACCAAGGCTCCAAGGGTTAGATTATGAGGCGAGATTGCGTAAACTAGGCTTGAAGCCTGGAATATAAAGGGTTAAGGGGTGACTCCACTTGATCGGGGTTTTTAGGATTTTGAAAGGAATTGACAGGGTAGATAAGGAGAAAACATTTCCACTGGTGGGGGAGTCCAGGACAAGGGCTCACAACCTCAAAATCAGAGCCAGGCCATTAAGGAGAGAAGTTAGGGAATACTTCTTCACGCAAAGGGTGGCAGAAGTGTGGAAGCTGTCTCCCACAAAAAGCAGCAGATGCTAGTGCAATTAACAATTTCCAATCTTAACCAAGGGATCACGGGACATGGAGCCAAGGTAGGTGGACGGAGTCAAGGCACAGATCGGCCACGATCCCAATAAATGGCAGAACCGGCTCAAGGGGCCGAATGGCCCACTCCTGCTCCTATGTTGCCACCTCCACTTTATTATCCAGGAGTGACAATCCCAAGTGCCCTCAGTGAATAGTTCGAAAGCTTTGTATTATTGAAGCCCCCCTTTTTTATTTAAGAATCCTGAAGAACCCTGTGCCCTTTCAGGGGAGCCAATCCAGCCCTATTCCTGTGCAAACACAAAGCATAGAAAACATGGCAAATGTCTCTGACCGGTTTTACCATTACCTGTCAAATGTGGGAGGAAGTACTTCTTAAATTAAGACACTGATGTTCAGATTCTGTTCCTTCACAGCCACATCTGAGGGTGAAATGTTGTGTGTGTGGTTTTAGTCAGAATTAGTTCCTGTATTGGATGTGGCCCAGCCATATGATGTTTCCATCACATCACTGTGACCTTTTACAAAGTGAATTTAATTTTCAGCTAGGTCAGTGAGGGGAACATTTCCTGAAGGCTGAATCACAGAGTAGCACTGCAGTGTCTGGATAACTTTAGCCTCAGAAATCCTGGACCGTGACCGGCTTGCTCTCAGCTGACGGAAGTACATACTGAAGCAAGCAGCCAGAAGGGGAAGGGATAGAGGTCAAAATAGAGGATAACCATCACTAAAATTAAGTCGTGTCCATCCTGCGTGCAAACCAGCTTGCAACTAATTGATTTTAAATAGTTTATGTTGCACAACTAAAAATTGAGAAAATGAATGCTAGCCGGCAATGTGTTATAGCAGCTTTCCATGTTAAGGTAACACCTTTTCTTTGCTCTTTTGTTGGAGGAATGGTCTGATTCTCGGTGCAGAGGTATTAGAAATGCAAATGCATACATGCTTGTGTATGACATCTGCTGCTTCGATAGTTTTGAGTACGTGAAAATGATTCAGCAGCAGATTGCAGAAGTCAGGTAAGACTTGTGCTTTTCCTTACTCTTGCCTGGGTTGGTTTATACCTTTTTTATATTGAAATTCTTTTTATTTGGAAATGTGACATCCACCTCTGATAATGATGGCACTGCAAAAGGAAAGTCCACCTCTGAATCTGTAATTGCCATCATATCTGTGGGTGTTTGAGTTAGAGTTAGCATACCAATGACCTTGGTGTGTATTTCCTTGAGTTTAGAAGGTCGAGGCATGATATGATTGAGGTGTCTAAAATGTTAAAGATTTGACAGGGTAGATACAGAAAAGCTATTTCCTGTGGCCATTGAGGAATGAAATCAGGAAGCACTTCTTCACATAAAGGATAGCAGAAATCTGCAATTCTCTCCCCAAAAAGGCTGTTGATGCTGGGTCAATTGAATTTTTCAAGATTGAGATCAACTAGATTTTTATTAGATAAAGGGATATGGAATATGTTATGTCTTTAGATGCTCTGATAATGACTCCACGAGGCAATGAGTTGTACTTGAACTGTAGTGACCTTAGTGCTTTATTGATAACTCCACAGTGTGGATCACACCTGGTGGCTTGCCTTTTTTTATACTGGACCTGGCACACCTGTACAGGTAACCTACAAGTCTCCCACTGCGGTGCCCTCTGGTGTAGTAATAGTACAAGCAGTAAACATGTAGGATACATGACAGAACAAAGGTGCGTAAATGGAGTTGAGGTGCACATTAGCTATGATCTAACTGAATGGTGCAACAGGCTTAAGGTGCTGAATGGCCTACTCCTGTCCCTATGTCCATGATTCGTTGCTTTGCCTGCATTAAATTAAAAATGGCACTTAATCTTCATCTGGACCTCACACCAAATCCAAAATCTGATATTAAATATGACAAGGTCAGCTTTGCAATCTGTTACATCCGATAAATGGGCATAAGGTGAGAATGAGCAATCACAAAATGGCACTCATTGGTAATCCATACAATATTACAGTGGGGTTTTTCCAATAGTGCCAGAAACACCTATCATTGCTGCTGATTCCAGGCAAGTGAGGCCAAAGCAACATTTTTTTTATTCATTCATGGAATGTGGGCGTCGCTGGTAAGACAGCATTTATTGCCCATCCCTAATTGCCCTGGAGAAGGTGGTGATGAGCGTAATCTAGCCATGCACATAATTTCCCAGGGTTTATACCAGCAGAGCCCAAAGGAGCATCCAGGTTAAAACTGTAATTAAAAACAGAAAATGCTCGAAACTTTCAGCAGGTCAGGCAGCATCTGTGGAGAGAGAAAAACAGAGCTAACGTTTCAGGTTGATGACCTTTCGTCAAAACCTCCCCTATGTTCCTACCTCCTCGGAAGGTCCTCGACCTGAAAATTTAACTTAGTTTCTCGCTCCACAGATGCTGTTGAGTATATCCAGCATTTTCTTTCAGATTTCCAGCATTTTGCTTTTGTATTTGGTTAAAACTGTGCTGGGTCTGTGTGGAAAAAATTATATTCCTTGTTGTTAGTACATAATCCAGACTTATGTGCAGGTTCAGTTAGTTTGTCTTTGCTTTCACACCAACTACTATTGCCATAAAAGCAATGGACCCATAATTACAAATGGGTGTTATGGACATCTAGTATGGAATTGGATTTCTTAATATTTTACTGCATTAGGAAGGTCCTTAAAGTGGGGGAAGCCAGTTATCATTTCATTTTATATCAATGGTATGCAAAGTTTTCTGTTCCAACAGACTGCACATTTTCCTGCAGTCCACCGGAGATTTATGTACCATAGAAACATAGAAAATAAGTGCAGGAGTAGGCCATTCGGCCCTTCGAGTCTGCACCACCACTCAATAAGATCATGGCTGATCATTCACCACAGTACCCCTTTTCTGCTTTCTCTCCCTGCCCCTTGATCCCCTTTAGCCGTAAAGGCCATATCTAACTCCCTCTTGAATATATCTAATGAACTGGCATCAACAACTCTCTGTAGTAGAGAATTTCACAGGTTTACAACTCTGAGTGAAGAAGTTTCTCCTCATCTCGGTCCTAAATGGCTTACCCCTTATCCTTCGACTGTGACCCCTGGTTCTGGACTTCCCCAACATCGGGAATATTCTTCCTGCATCTAACCTGTCCAGTCCCGTCAGAATTTTATATGTTTCTATGAGATCCCCTCTCATTCTTCTAAACTCCAGTGAATACAGGCCTAGTCAATCCAGTCACTCCTCACATGTGAGTCCTGCCATCCCGGGAATCAGTCTGTTGAACCTTTGCTGCACTCCCTCAATAGCAAGAATGTCCTTCCTCAGATTAGGAGACCAAAACTGAACACAATATTCCAGGTGAAGCTTCACCAAGGCCCTGCACAACTGCAGTAAGATCTCCCTGCTCCTATACTCAAATCTCATAGCTATGAAGGCCAACATAACATTAGCCGCCTTCACTGCCTGCTGTACCTGCATGCCAACTTTCAATGACTGATGTACCATGACACCCAGGTTGCGTTGCACTTCCCCTTTTCCTAATCTTTCACCATTCAGATAATATTCTGTCTTCCTGTTTTTGGTGGATAACCTCACATTTATCCACATTGGGCAAATGCATGTCAGATGCCGCATAATCAGCTAACCTGTCCAACTCACCCTGCAGCCTCTTAGCATCCTCCTCACAGCTCACACCGCCATCCAGCTTAGTGTCATCTGCAAACTTGGAGATATTACACTCAATTCCTTCATCTAAATCATTGATGTATATTGTAAATAGCTGTGGTCCCAGCACTGAGCCCTGCGGCACCCCACTAGTCGCTGCCTGCCATTCTGAAAAGAACCCGTTTATCCCGACTCTCTGCTTCCTGTCTGCCAACCCGTTCTCTATCCACTTCAATACATTACTCCCAATACCATGTGCTTTAATTTTGCACACCAATCTCTTGTGTGGGACCTTGTCAAAAGCTTTTTAAAAGTCCAAATACACCACATCCACTAGTTCTCCCTTGTCCACTCTACTAGTTACATCCTCAAAAAATTCCAGAAGATTTGTCAAGCATGACTTCCCCTTCACAACTCCATGCTGACTTGGACCGATCCTGTCACTGCTTTCCAAATGCGCTACTATTTCATCCTTAATAATTGATTCCAACATTTTCCACATTACCGATGTCAGGCTAACCGGTCTATAATTCCCCGTTTTCTCTCTCCCTCCTTTTTTTAAAAAGTGGCATTACATTAGCTACCACCCAGTCCAGAGGAACTAATCCAGAGACGATAGACTGTTGGAAAATGATCACCAATGCATCCACTATTTCTAGGGCCACTTCCTTAAGTACTCTAGGATGCAGACTATCAGGCCCTGGGGATTTATCGGCCTTCAATCCCATCAATTTCCCTAACACAGTTTCCTGACTAATAAGGATTTCCTTCAGTTCCTCCTTCTCACTAGACCCTTGATCGCCTAGTATTTCCGGAAGGTTATTTGTGTCTTCCTTCGAGAAGACAGAACAAAAGTATTTGTTCAATTGGTCTGCCATTTCTTTGTTCCCCATTATAAATTCACCTGATTCTGACCGCAAGGGACCTACATTTGTCTTCACTAATCTTTTTCTCTTCACATATCTATAGAAGCTTTTGCAGTCAGTCAGTTTTTATGTTCCCAGCAAGCTTCCTCTCATACTCTATTTTCCTCCTCCTAATTAAACTCTGTCCTCCTCTGCTGAATTCAGGTTTGCTGCTTTTTCTGACCAATTTATATGCCTCTTCCTTGGATTTAGCACTATCCCTAATTTCCCTTGTTAGCCACGGTTGAGCCACCTTCCCCGTTTTATTTTTACTCCAGACAGGGTTGTACAATTGTTGAAGTTCATCCATGTGATCTTTAAATGTTTGCCATTGCCTATCCACCGTCAACCCTTTAAGTATCACTCACCAGTCTATTCTAGCCAATTCACGCCTCATACCATCGAAGTTACCTTTCCTTAAGTTCAGGACCCTAGTTTCTGAATTAACTGTGTCACTCTCCATCTTAATAAAGAATTCTACCATATTATGGTCACTCTTCCCCAAGGAGCCTCGCATGGGGCTAAACCTCATGTCCAAAAGTGTCTATTTGTTTCCTCAAAGAAAGGAAATGTCAAACTTGCAAATATTGTAAGAATTAAATATTGTAGATCGTGTCCTATAATAATGGAATGGAAAATTCAAGCTAAATGCTTATAAAAATGAAAGACTAGCATTTATATTGCGCCTTTTACGACCACCGGACATCTCAAAGCGCTTTACAGCCAATGGAGTAATTTTGGAGTGTAGTCACTGTTGTAATGTGGGAAACGCGGCAACCAACTTGCGTGCAGCAAACTCCCACAAACAGCAATGTGATAATGACCAGATAATCTGTTTTTGTTATGTTGATTGAGGGATAAATATTGGCCAGGACCCCTGCTCTTCTTCGAAATAGTGCCATGAGATCGTTTACGTCCACCTGAGAGGGCAAATGGGGCCTCAGTTTAATGTTTCATCCGAAAGACGGCACCACTGACAGTGCAGCACTCCCTCAAGTGTGGACTTGAGCACACAAACTTCTGATTCAGGGGTGAGTGTGCTACCCACTGAGCCGCCGCTGTCATTGTAGCTATCAATCGATAAATAAATAGATGTTGCACTTTAACAGAACATAACATTCTGCTTTATACAGAAAGGTGCAAACTCTGCAAGCCCCAGCTCATGTTTCAACAACTTCATTGCCAGCAAATTTGTTTCTCTTGTATTTCTGCTTAAGCTTCAAACATGTATAAAGAATCAACAACACATGGCACATGCAGTCACCATGGGTTTAGCAACTGTATTGCTTTTATCAGGGGGGTACATCTTGTTGAAGATCAGGAATGCAGCGTGTGGAAGAATACAAACATAAGACTTGCATCCTATAACATTGAGCTGTGTCATTAGGGCTAGGGTGAATGGTAATGGTGGTCCACAGATCCCACACCACCAGAGATCTGCTCCTGGGCCTGGCCATCGTGGCCATTTACAGGTCCGGTTTGGACACGGCACATTGGGGGGGGAAAGGGAAGGAAGAGTGGTCACTCTGGCTGCCAGCCTCAATTCCGTGGTCTTATCCGTGTCCGGGTGGCCCTGGAGAAGGAGCACGTGGTGTCCACCAGTACGCTTGAGGCCTTCCGCAACTGGTGGGCACCGCAGGGACTGGAGGACATAGTGGCCATCAATAAGAAGATTATTTAATTTTGTAAGTTTCCTTTGTTTATTGGTTTATGTGAATTCCTCAACCCATATTCACGGCCATCCCCTTGACCTTGCCATCTCTCGCTGTTCCTGCCGTGTTAATTGTAGATAAGGCCTTCTGTAACCACTTCCTTGTATAGCTCTCCAGCCCTGTCCCTCTTCCTCCACCCAACCCTACTTCCTTCGGCATCCGCCCCGGGAAAAAGCTCTCTCCCAACTCTCTGACAGCTGCACTTATCAACTCCAAACTGTCCAGCCTTTGGCCCTCCATTCACCATGACAGTTCTGCAACCACCAATCTGCTCAATCACACACTCACCACCACCTTTGGTGCCCTAGTCCCTATTAAAGCTATTACTCTCTCTCATCCTGGCCATTCCCCCTGGTATGGTCCTCATCTTTGCTCCCTCAAGTCCAAGAGACGCAGCTCATCTGCTGCTGAAACCCTCATCCATGCCTTTGATACCTCTAGTCTTGACTACTCAAATGCACTCCTGGCTGGCCTCCCACGTTCTACCCTATGCAAACTTGATCATCCAAAACTCAGCAACCCATGTCCTAACTCGCACCAAGTTCCGATCACCCATCACACCTTTGCTCGCTGACCTACATTGGCTCCCTCCTGTATGGCTCAGGGACGTGGACCATATACAGTAGACACCTCAAATCACAGGAGAAATACCACCAACGATGTCTGCGCAAGATCCTGCAAATCACCTGGGGGGATAGACGCACCAACATCAGTGGTCTCAATCAGGCCAACATCCCCAGCATCGAAGCACTGACCACAATCGACCAGCTCCGTTGGGTGGGCCACATTGTCTCATACCCAACACAAGACTCTCAAAGCAAGCGCTCTACTCAGAACTCCTACATGGCAAGCGAGCCCCAGGTGGGCAGAGGAATCATTTCAAGGACACCCTCAAAGCCTCCTTCATAAAGTGCAACATCCCCACCGGCACCTGGGAATCCCTGGCCAAAGACTGCCCTAACTGCAGGAAGAGCATCTGGGAGGGCGTTGAGCACCTTGAGTCTCGTCGCCGAGAGCATACAGTAACCAAGCGCACACAGTGGAAGGAGCGTGCGGCAAACCAGGCTCCCCACCCACTCTTTCCTTCAACCACTGTCTGTCCCACCTGTGACAGAGTCTGTAATTCCTGTATTGGACTCTAGTCACCAGAGAACTCACTTTGAGTGGAAGCAAGTCTTTCTCGATTTTGAGGGAATGCCTATGATGATAATGATGACATTGGCTCCCGGTTAAGCAACGCTTCGATTTCAAAATTCTCATCCTTGTTTACAAATCCCTCCATGGCCTTGCCCCTCCCTATCTCTGTAATCTCCTTCAGCCTCACAACCCCATGAAATGTCCGCACTCCTCAACTTCTGCCCTCTTGAACACCTCTGATTATAACTGCTCAACCATCGGTGGCTATGCCTTCAGCTACCTGGGGCCCAAGCTCTGGAACTCCATCCCTAAACCTCACCACCTCTCTTTCCTACTTTAAGACACTCCTTAAAACCTATCTTTGACCAAGCTTTTGGTCATCTGCCTTAATTTCTTCTTTTGTGGCTCGGTGTCAAATTTATTTTTGTTTTTAGAACCCTCTTGTGAAGCACCTTGGGATGTTTTACTACGCTATATAAATAAAAGTTGTTGTTTAGTTCCTTATTAGTTTTGCCCCTCTAAAAAAGGGGGCACTTTTGCTTGATTTTCATTTGATGATTCCGGTGTCTCCTTATTGCTTTATTTAGAAAAGGCACACCATCACAGATCGCAAATCTGGGGTCTAATGAAAAGAATTCCCTACCCTCCCATGTATCTCCTGTGCTGACAGAATTTATCCTGCTGACTAGAAAATGGGCCCCAGAGTTCCTGAAGGCCGTTTCTTTTTGAGGGGGGTGTGGTTGCCCTGCAAGTTTCTGCACTCCTTGCCTGAAGGCACTGACTCATCTTCCAAAGGGACATGTTAACTTGCTCAAGTGATTAATTATGTATTCTGCTACATTGATCAATGAGGAGACTACAGGTTCTAAATTCTTAAACAATGATTCAGTTGTACTGAACTTTATAAAATTCTTCACGACCAACCCAGTCCTGCAGCATAATTTATAAAGCTGCCATTTGTTAGACAGTTTGGGTTAGGGTCACAGCAGGGCTATTCACCCCTTGGGACTTGAGCACAGTTATTGTGAAAGTGAGTTTTTGTGTATTTCCAAATAAATTAGTCCAATACTAACTCTTCAATATCCCATCTCTGTTCAGAAAAACTGATCTCATCTGCTCCACCCCAGACAGCTGATCATGAGACAACACTGACACAAGGGTGTGTGTGGGGCCCACCAGTGGAGATGCCACAGATGCACCTGATGCAGGCACATGTCTGTGATTAGGAGTCTACAACCTGTCCCTGAAATGCATTTGTCAAAGCAGAAAATCTCCCATGCACATCCTAATTATGAGTCTTGGGTGAGTGGACTCGAGTTCCAATCCAACATTTGAGAACATATAATCTAGATTGAAAGTTCAGCACCGTACTGAGGGAATGCTTAATTGGCAAAGATGTTGTCTTGCAGATCAAACCTTAAACTGAGACTGCATCTGACCTCTCAAATGATTGAACAGATCCTGTGGGTACTACAATATTTGAAGCAGAGCAGGCTGAGGTGTTCTAGTCAACATTTATCCCTTGACCATTATCAAAAATAAATTGTGGCTTTTGGGACCTTGCTGTGCACAAAGTAGTTGCTATGGTTACCTACAAAACAAGTGTGACAACACTGAATATAATTCATTGGCTGTGAAGCCCATTGGAATATTCTGAGGATATGAAAGGTGCTATACAATTGTAAGTTATTTATTAATGCCATTTTGGCATGAGGGAAGTAGTGCTCCTTTATATTTATTCGTACATTAGTTGCCTTCCACTCCATTGGGATTAGGTATGGTAGAGGAAAAAGTAGCCAGGTTTCATTGCCTGATTTCTATCCAGCACCACCTGCTGAAAAGTGTTGGTATTGTGAATACAAGTCTGGGTTGAGCAGTGGTTTCTTTGGGTGTCAGCAGCCCAGCAATACTGCCCGAGTAGCCATCTTTTATATGGAAGTCTAGCCATTAAATCTTATACAGTCCAACACCTGCCAAGTTAATACCTGCAGGAGAGGGGAGAACAAAGTAAATATTTGGTACAGCTTAAGAGTTCTTAAGACAGTGGCATTGCATTTACTACTTTATGTTGAATTGCCAGGCTGACCAGTACAAACCCAGTCCCAATTATCATTGTTGGAAATAAGCGAGACCTACAAAAGCAGCGCTTCACTCCACGAAGGAGCATCAGTGTCCTGGTGAAGAAGATGTGGAAATGCGGCTACATTGAGTGCTCCGCAAGATATAACTGGCACATTTTACTTCTGTTTAAAGAACTTCTGAGCAGCAGTGTGGGTAGAGGCTGCAAACATGTGCATCCATCCATTCGCATCCAAGGGGCACTACAGAGAAACAGATGCAATGTGATGTAACAATTTGTTACAAGTTCAAACTGGTCATTTGTTATATTGAACCATCATCCTCTCTCTTTTAGCTTTCCTTAAATCATTGGATCTTAGTGTGAAAAAAGAAAATTGTGCAATAAATATACAATTTAAAAAAATAAAATAGCTTTGAATCCAACCTTATTCTCTGTCCTTTCCTCGTGTCTCTGGTTGGATTTACTGTGCTTCATGAAGAAACATTTTTCAGTAATATCCCAAATAAATAATGAATTTTAAACAATTGTCAATTGCTGATTTAAAAAAAAAAAAGGACCTAGAAAAATCCAATTAAGTGGCAAACAAATGGGGAAAATTAAAAAAGGGAAAAATTGGACCCTAACAGATTCAGGCAAATTTGGAAAAAAAGTGTTCGGTTTTAAAATAAACCATTTATGAACAAAAAAAAACTTAAACCAGGGATTGGAAAAAAATTGCTTTATGGGGATTCTGGATCAGTTGTATGAGGAACAGGGAATCTAAATCAGACCGTGGCATCGACAGACATAGCAGTTTGTACATGTACACTGCCTCTTCACCTCTCTCAAACCCTCTGCTGACCATCATACTCCAGTCTTGGCTAAGTTGCAGTTTCCTCCAGTTAGACATTAAGACAGAGGCCATCATCATTGTCCCCTACCACAAACTACATAGACTTGCTATTAATTCTATCGTCCCCAGCCACCATCTTAGGCCAAACCAGATTGTTCGCAATCTCCGTGTCCTACTCAATCCCAAACTGAGCTTCCAAACTCAACCATCCCATCACAAAGACCTCCTATTTCCACCTCCAACATCACCCACAACTGCCCCCACCTCAACCCATCTGCCATAGTCATCTGCAGACTCAACTATTCCAATGCTCTCAGCCAGCCTCCTGTCCTCCACATTTCTACCTAAGCTCAGCCACCAAGTCACGCTCGCTCATATATTCTATCCTTGCTGAGCTACATTATCTCTCTCACAAGAACATAAGGTGTAGGCCATACGGCCCCCTTGAGCCTGCTCCGTGATTCAATATCATGGCTGATCTTCTACCTCAATTCCACTTTCCCGCCCTATCCCTAGATTCCCTCGTGTCCAAAAATGTAATTGATCTCAGTCTTGAATATACTCAATAACTAAGCAATTTACAGCTCTCTCAGGTAGAGAATTCCAAAAGATTCACAATTCTGAGTGAAGAAATCTCTCATTTCTGTCTTAAATGGCCGACCCTTTATCCTGAGACAATGGCCCTTAATTCTGGACTCTCCAGCCAGGGGACCAAGCCTTTCAGCATCTACCTGGTCAAGCCTTGTAAAAGTTTTATTGGGGAAATATTCATTATAGCCCAAAAATGGCAGTAACTTTAGAAAAGTTTGAGATTTAGCACCAGACATGCAAAATTATGTCTCATTGCTCAAAGAAAGAATTGGAGTGCTCAATCAAGCGCTAATGGCCTAGCTGAGTGGCGTTACACTAAAACCACCAAGCAATATCAGGTGCAGTCTAATCGCAAGTCATCTTTGCCACAGGCTCCTTCCAGTGTTTTTAAAAAAAAAAAGAGGTTCAGTGATGTTGCAAAACCTTATTCTAGTGTAGCACTTTGATATGCTGAGAATAAAAATGTCGCTAATATTTAGTAGCCACAAAACTCAGGAGACTAAACAACCTTTAAAATCACTGAAGTCAACTGTTGCACAATGTCAAACTGACAAGGAAGCAGTGAAACAGCACTAACCTGACTGCTGCGACTCATTACCCATGATCCCTTTAAATGGCGCCCCTGGATCCGGCCTCTCCTCTGTCAGTCAGGGTGAGGCACTAAGGCAGGGGGAGACAATGAATTTTGATGATCGGGTGCCCAATGAGCGTTGCATACTCACTGATGTCACGATTTGCCTGTCTTGTAGCAGCGGCCCTATAGTGGGTGGTGGAGGGTCGGATTTGCCATGCATCGCTGGATTTGCCTCACCACAGCGCTACTGCCTCAGCACTCCATTCGTACCCCTACCAGGCACTAACTGGAGGCACTACAGTACCCAATGTTCCCACCAACACTTTTCAATGAAATCACTTCATTTCTTCTGAATGCCAGAAAATGTAGGCCCATTCTACTCAAATTGCTCCTCATAGGACACACTTCTCATTCTAGGATGCAATCTCATAATCTCAGTCCCGTCACCTCAGATTTAACATTTACATCTGTGTGTTTAAGTCCCTCATAGCATTGGAGTTTCCCCATTTCGAACCTGATAGCCCTACTATTCCCTCAAACACTATTCCTCAGACTCTGGCATCTTTTGCATCTTCATCATAAGCAGTCCCTCAAAAATTGAGCAAGACTTGCTTCCACTGTAAAAGTGAGTTCTCAGGTGACTGAACAGTCCAATACAGGAATTAGAGTCTGTCACAGGTAGGACAGATAGTGGTTAAAGGAAAGGGGGAGTGGGGAGTCTGGTATGCCACACGCTCCTTCCGCTGCCTGCGCTTGGTTTCTGTATGTTCTCGGCGACAAGACTCGAGATGCTCAAAGGCCTTCTGGATGCACTTCCTCTACTTAGGGCAGTCTTGGGCCAGGGATTCCCAGATGCTGGTGGGGATATTGTACTTTATGAAGGAGGCTTTGAGGGTGCCCTTGAATCGTTCCTGCTGCCCACCTTGGGTTCGCTTGCCATGTAGGAGTTCAGAGTAGCGTGCTTGCTTTGGGAGTCTCATGTCGGGCATGCGGTCTATCTTCACTACATCATTGGCAGCTATGCCTTCATCCAACTAAGACCTCATTCTTAAATCCACCCATAAATGCCTTATCCATCTCCCTTTTCTTTGGAGACCATCCAAGCAGTAGCATAGCCAAGATGAGGCACCAGCCGGGTTTAACTAAGTTTGATCTTTTGACCCATTGCTGCATCCAAGGACTGACTAAATTTCAAGAACATTTAAATTGTGGATGTCACTCCCAGGTTTGTTGGGTGTAGAAAAGCGAGCTGGTGACCTAGCTTCATTGCTCACCAATAACAAAAGTACAGGAGAATAGGGCTATGTAGCAAGACCATAACATTTTAGCACATGGAATACTCCAATGATATCATACGGACAGGAAAATAATGACCGGGGGCATTTTTTGAACCAAAAAAGCTTTTTCAAAATATGAAACTTTTTTAAGTGTAGGTAGTTGGGAGGTGCAGTAACACTGTACAAGGTGGCGTATTTACTCATTCAGCTATGATTTTCCTTCAAATATTACCAATTGAGCTTGAGAATCCACATTCCATCATTTCATCAGGGGAAAATGATCAACTATAAAATAACAAAGGAAAAATTGAAATTGTTGGACACCCACAGCAGGCAAGGTGTATCCCCAAGATTCTGATGAAGATACATGCCCCCAAAACATCCCAACTTGTTTTCCTCTTTACAGGCGCTGACGGGCTATTTTCAAAAATATCAATTGTATGTTTTATGCCGAATTACAGAAGTTATAATCTGTATCCCTATCTGTATCCCTCTTCAAAGATTTGAGAACGCTCCAGTCACCACATCCAGTATCTCTGTAAAAATTGACTTTATTTTTTTTTAAAACAATACAATCTCAGTGTGAGGTTACTTGGAAAGAAACTAAATTTACAAATATTGCAAATTTTCGGAAGGTGCTCCCTTTCTTCCATTACATCACGTGATCCCGAATGTCACGTTTCAAACGGGTACAGAATAGTTCCATTCCAAAACAGGGGAGATCAACACATTGCAATTGCTGAATAATTTACATCTCTCGTACACTCCTTTATTAGTTAAATAGAAGTATCACCTTAAGGCAAGGGTAGGGATAAAGGCAAAGCATTCGTTCTGCGGCATTGTGCACTGCCCTATTTACATGTTTTACATAAATACTGCATAACACGTTTACACGAGGAGCTAAAGGCTGCCGTAGCATTTTGGTCACTAATGTTTCTTCAAATTAAAACCCTTTTTCGGTTGAAAGACGGACACATTGTACCATGAATAACCTCAGTGAAGTTGCTCGTGTAACTTCCTCTTGTACACGCTGGAGAATCTCATTTCATTATAATTCAGAACAAATATTCCATTCAAGTCCAGAGGGTGTCTTGTGCAAGTTGCCACAAGCAAATCCCGTTTATATTCGAGACGTTGATCATTTGTATGGAAATTATATACACACACACACACAAATCATGGATGTACGCGGATAGCCGTTGTTTGCCTTCCCATCCCCATCCGGCTCAGCCGGTTCCTGAGCATTTGAAAGTTGTTCGGGACCCAACAAGACGAAGGAAAGCAGACAAGTACAGGCCAAGCCTGCCCCGCCCTTCGTAGGAAGAGGGAGTGGCCCAGAGCAGTCCTGGCCCAATATCGTTAACACAATCTTCTCACTTGTACTCAAAGTCGGAATAGATCGGTTTCCTAATAACAATTGTTATCTCTGTCAGAAAGAGCGTCAGTGAGCGAGAGAGCCACAGAGAGAGAGAGAGAGAGAGACACACACACAGAGGGGGAGTGTCAGAGAGAGAGAGAGAGAGAGAGACATACACACACACACACACACACACAGAGGGGGAGTGTCAGAGACAGAGAGAGAGAGACACACACACACACACACACACACACACAGAGGGGGAGTGTCAGAGAGAGAGCGCGAGTCACAGAATCAATGTGAGTGAGTGTGTCATGTCATACAAAAAGGAGAGAGAGAGAGAGAGAGATGCGTCAGAGAACCAAAGAAAGCGAGTCTGAAAGGCTGAATTCTGGTAGTAGCAACTGATCGGCAGGTGAGGGAAAGGCAGTCAATTCCCCATTTTTACGCAATTCTGCTCATTTGTAACTTTTTGCTTGACAAATTGGACCCGCCAGACCTCGCTTACTGGAATATTTTTTCCTAATAAAAGCTTTTAACGGTATTCCACGTGTTATTACTTTGTTCAGACAGCAGTTTCTGGATATCGCGTGCACTGTATTCGGAGTCCTGCTGTCGAAATGGTTCAAAAATAATTCAAACACTGAATTCCCTTAAAACAAAAGCATTGTTCATTCACTTAACTCGCCTGACACAGGAATTCCAATCCAGGCCAAACGCAAAACCCTGGATATCTGCATAACATTTTCTTTATTATTCAACTTTGCAATGGCTAAAACGAGAAGCACTGTGCAAATTAACGTTTTAATGTGCAGTCTGCAAAAACCGCTTGCATTATGCTATAGTGTTGCTTAGGGGACGAGTTAAGAGTTCATCGGGATTTAGCGGCGTGGTTTAATGTGCCACGATTAATAGATACATATCGACCCACTCAAATGCTCGGCTGAGCGGTGTACTATCTGCTCACTACAATCCGTGTTTAAATAAGCGCTGATTGTCGATTATTCTTTCAAGAGATAAAGCTTTTTAAAATCATTTTTCATCGGCTGTAATTGCATAGTTAATAACTGTATACTTGCTAATTAATTTTTGCATGCTACATACACACACATCATGCCAGGAAAGAACACCCCATAACCAACCCCCTAAATATCGGCTTGATACAATCTAGTCAATATTCCTTAAGTGTCATTTTTGTATTGGATTAATACAGCGTATACTTTTAAACACTTCATCGTGCAAACATTTTACCTGTAAATAGCAGAAACACGATTGGGTCAACAATTGGACATAATATCCCTCAACACATCATTTAAACTGGCAAATAAAACCAATCTTTTAGCTGGAATGGGTATCAATGTGCAGGTTGTATTCAAACTGTTAATTCAAGACAAGTACATCTCTCCCACAACGTTATGTGAAGCAAGATGTTTTCGCATACATAATTCGTCGACATTGTAATTCAAATACAGAATCAAAATTAGACATTAAAACCGTGGAATAAATAGAGCAAGAGTTACCAGAATGTCCTTCACTCTCCAATTGGAAGAATGCGTGTCTGGAGTTGTACAACTGAACTGGCAATGGCCCAGAAACCCCACTGACAAGAATCAGGCCTGCTTTACCGTGGGCTGAATGTAAAGCAAGGCCCGTGTGTTTTAATAATCCAACAGATCAAGAACTCAATTTAGGCGCCAGGAGAACATTTCTACCCCTGCGGAAATGCTGACAATTGGAAATAGTTAATTCAACGTTTGTGGCAAAGCGGGATTGGGAAATAGTGATGGAGAAAAATCCAGAGTTGTGTATAAGTGCACATTAAAGCTGCACACCCCACAAATAAATACAGTAGTGTTAAAGTTTGCAATTACACTTTATAATGCATCCAATATCACCAGAGACTTAGTCAATCCAGGCCCCATAGATAGTTCTTTGGTAAGCAGCAGAAGTCGGGGCTTCAACAGCTAGGTGACCTGAATTATTATAACTCACAAATCAAAAGAAACCGAACGAGGAAGTAAAATCATGCTAAATGGGCAAAGGGCAGAGAGAGTTTAATGAGTGCTGTTCAGCCAGGTCTCTGGGCCAGATCCATCACTCACTCGCTCCAACTCCTTCCTTTGAGTTGGTGTCCGGACTCCACTCGGTTCCGCCCCAAAGCACCACAACTGGGGCAGACAGTGTCGAGGGATTGTACCGGTCGCGGCAGAGTTGGAGGAGGAACCCGCAGCTGCAATAGCAGCTAAACTTTCCACTGACTCAGCTCAAGGGTGGAGCAGGCGACCAACTTCAACAGCTGCGGGCCGGTATATCAGAGCACAGACTCACTGGGACACGAGGTGGAGACACCTGGGGTTCACACAGAGCAAGAACTCCCAATATCGGGCGTGATGCTCTGGAAAACCCACCAGATGCTTCCACAGGAGCTTGCAAGAGGCACCCGCTTGCTGCAGTTATCCTCACAGGGGGCGCATATCATAGGAGCACCCAATAAAAGGAAAGAAAATAAATTTGAAAAAAAGTTTACAAAAAAAACCTCCCTCCTAAACCCACGAGAAACCCCGTTAAATGGACACTGGATTGGTAAATACTCTGAAGTGTCCTGTATTTGGGAAATCAAACCCCAAGTGTTGAAAATTCTGTGCAGATGTTGCCAGCTGTGATTGGTAGTGCGCCGATTTAAGAATCACTGTGGGCTTAAGTGAACAAAAAAAAAAACCTGATAAGTTGTGTTTCTGAAATGGCAGCGCTTGGCCAGTGACACTGCGAGCCCTTTGCAGTTGAACTGCAGACAACGCAATGGTTTTTACAACACACAGGAGCAGGCCGTCAGCAGGGCGGAACAGGCAGTGAGCTACATGAGGTCAAATATTCAGGGTCGCTGAACAGACTGCAATGGATAGTGTTTGAAGATTACTTTGCAGAAACGAACACCGTTAAAATGACTCCTCAGCTTCCTGAGGTCGAGAGAACACAATCCACGGGATGGGTATTATACAATTGAATCAGACTGATGAACTCAATTGGGTTTCCGCAGCATAATCTCACCCAATATTTGCAGAAGTGGTGCTCTGTAAGGTGCCAATGTACAACAATGTGAAAATGGGTTGATAAAGTTTTAGGTGCAAGTGTGCAAATAATGCATAAAATGCCGCCGCGCCCAGCTTCAGTGTCTCTTTAAAATGTCTAATTGCTTACATGTCACCTAGAGCAGCCTTGTGGTTCCTAATATAATCTGCAAGGGTTTTTCAAAAAACTGTCAGTACTTATTAACCATCGGGAAACCAGCTGCAATTTCCCGAGCATGTTAACACAACAATTCGCTCTTCAGAAAAGTAGTCTTTAAATTATGAGAGTCTTTGACACTACTTCATGGAATGTCAATGGCTCCTGTTAGAAACCAAACACAGTGCCCTCCTTTCGCCTCTTGTCCTGCCAAATACCCAGTCCGTTCAGCAGACTGGCAGCACAGAGAAAGGGACTCGAGATGGCAATCACAAAACAACCTGGAGGGCAAGGAATTAACTCAGTACTGCATCCGCTGGAGATTGTTCATTTTACACCAAGTAAACTGCCCTTTAGCACAACTATTAAGTACAGTGTGTGGTTAATATTAATGAAGTAGAAAGTGAGACTATAAATTCCACTGGTCAGACGTTAGTTTAAGGGGGCGGCTGCTACTAAACCTCTTTTCCCCCAAAACCCTCCCTTCAGAAATGCAGCAAAAGGGAAAAATGAAAGGAATGTTATCAGGGCACTGTGTCTCTAAGGACCCACCGGGGAGGTACTTTTTCTGAAATGTAAACTCTGATCATTTGATGTGAATCCATTCTCTGCGATTCGGGGCAATTTGAATCTTTGCCCCATCAGTGTTATGACTGGTTGCACCTTCAAACCCACTCGGGCTCAATTAAACAAGGCTCAATAATCAATGGGCATAGATTTGGAAAGCAGTTTGTGCCACCTCCCACTACTCAGGGGTCCCAAGGAACCAACAGAGAACTCATCGCCAAACTACCGGTCAATAATCCTGGGGGCAGAGGAACGTGGCAAAGTGGTCAAAAAAAATCCCTCCAATATAAATCAAGTATGATCAAATAGCAACAATGATCTCTGCCTGCAGTGTGCGGGAAAATTGGAGACAGGCTCCAGCCATCCCATCCATCGACTGACCCATGTCTCCTACCACCCCTTTGCCAGTACACGCCCTCAGCCATTGCCGAAACAGTAAATATAGCGGGAGATTAATGTTTCTAAACAGGCAGCTTCCTGTAATACAGTCAACCTGAGATGCTTAATTTGGTTCAAAGTGCAAAGGGGGAAAAAAATAGGACTTTTGAAGCTGTAAACACAAGAGATCCATGTGTAGGGTTAAACCCAGGAGCCGTCATCTCGGTGGAGAGGTGGCGTTTTCCTTTCATCCGAGCTGGGTGAAGGCAAGAGATCCTCTCTGGAACTATAAAGTTCTTCATTGTGTAAGATTATTCGGTGTTTCAATTTCCGCCGGGAGTGGCTGCTGTCTTGCAGAGCATTCTGAGGTGACCTTGGGGCCTTCAGCCCTTGCCTGCAGCTGACCGGGGTGGGAATTTTCGAGGGCCGCTTTTCCGGCCGATTGTCTGTTCGCGGTCGGATCTTGGGGCGAAGCTTGAGCTTGTACATGGAAGGCACTCGGTCAGGTTTCTTCAGCCCTTTCTTGGGCCTCATTTGCACAGCGTGTTTGTGGTGCGGAGTGAGCTGGACATTGATGGACGACTCGCTGGAAGTCTCGACAAAGGAGCCCTCGCTGTTCCCGTGGCCGGGATCATCCTCCTCCGCATTCAGGGGGTTGATCCTGTCCACCGCACTGCAATCGCCCGCTTCAGGGCAACTTTCACTGGGGGAGACTCCCTGGTGTTCCTGCTCTGGTGCTGGGGCCCCCGTGTGGCTGGTGACGTTATGCAGGTGGTAATTCAGCTCCATCATGTAGATGTGATCACCTAAAGGACTCGAGAGTATAGGCTCCCTGACATTCTCCACAGTTGTTCGAACAGTACTTGTGGGGCAGACACTTGGAGACCCTCCGTTCGATTCAACACCATCGACATGGTCCACCTGACCATATCCTTCCTGCATCTCACCCACATTGCCCTCACTGCAAGACTGTCCCAGTGGCATCTTCTCTGCGCCTTCCCGTTGCCTTTCCCCAGGGTGACTGAGGGCGGGTAGTTTGTTGGCCACGTTTAGGGACGAAGTGGACGACGTTGTGGAGCAGTAGGCAGAGTCTATCGCCTTCTGCTCGGCTTTCCGCATTGGCTGGTCTGCATTGGCGTCGGGAAAGATTTCGGCGGTGCCCCCGCCACGGTCCGCCGGCGGTGGTGGGACCAATTTTGTGTTGGCCAGGAACTCCTCCTCGAAGCTGCGGTACAGCTCGTGCTCATGGCGGGAGTCGAATCCCCGGGTTGAGTGCAGTGTCCCCTCTGGGCCTTCGGCCTCCCACGTCGGGCTCGGGGGGCAATGGTTTGCGTGGCTGCGGCCGTCCCAAGGCTGGTGGCAGTGGGAATCCTGGCAAACACTCAACAGGTTCTGGTTGTTGTCGTAATAGAGCGCCTGCGGAGTCCTTCTCCAGGTCCTGGCCGGTGGTGCAGGCTGCCTGGCCGGGGAGGCTGGAGGTGCAGGGCTGGAGGGCCTGGCCAGAGCCGCAGAAGCCTTGCTCTTGGCGGGGAGAATTGTTGAACACTTGGCCTCTCGGTGTGCGGCCTGCATGTTGGTCATGGCGGCCGGGCCGGGTGATTTGGCTCGAAGTGATCTTTTGTAGGCCTCTTTCTTCCACTGCTCCGCCGGAGCCCTGCCGAGCGGCACCGCTTCCTTCCCCCGGCCGGCCTCGCCGCCCGCTGCCTTGGCCTTGTGCTGGCCGGAGGCCGATGTCCGGCTGGGCTCCCGGGAAGGATGCGCAGCTCCGCGGCCTGGCCCCTCGGCCCTCGGCCCCACGCTGCGCTCTGACGACTCGCTTCTCCGTCTTGGCGGGCCGGGATTGGGATCTTGCTGTGCGCCGGCCCTTTGGATCACGTGCTTGCCCGCCTGCCGGCTGACCATCAACACATCATCACTGGCGGTCCGACTCATACACAGTGGGCCCCTCGCTCTCCCGCTCCTCGCCACGACACTCTCACGGTCGCCCGCGGGCCGTCCAGCTGCTGCAGAATCTCGCGGCCTAAAACGGACAGAACATTATTATTTTATCCACACGTTATTAGCATCTGACATACAAGATTGATTTGGGATCATTGGTTCAAACTATAATATCAACTGCACGCAGTTTAACAGTGTCTGAGCTTGCAGCCTGCTGGGAAGGAGGGAGGGTAGAAGGGGAGGTGAAAAAAAGGGGGGGGGGGGGAAGAGGGGAAAGGAGAAAAAAGGGAGGGAGGGGAAAAGAGGTGAATCTTCACATGAACAAGTAGATGCCATGGTTATGGCTGCACTGGAGCAGCTTGGTTGAGGGAGCACCTTAGCTGGCATATATGCTGTGTCCAGCGCACTTCCCTGTTGCATGTGGAGTGAACCAGTGGAAATAATCTCACTTTAAAAACAAAAAGGGACAAAGATAAACCCACCATCTACATGCCAGTCAGCCGAATAAAGCCAATAAATGGGAAAATAATTGGCATTTGGAAAACTATGAGTTAATAATTGAAAATCAACACAGATGTATGAAAGACAAATCGTGTTTAACTAATTTGATCAAGTTCTTTGATGAAGTAACAGAGGGTGGATCAGGTTGTGCAGTTGATGTGAATATGGACATTCAAAAAAAAAGTGTGAGATAAAATTCCACACAATAGACTGGTGAGCAAAATTAAAGTTCGTGGGATTAAAGGGCTGTATGGAAACAACATTGGCTAAGGGTCAGAAAGCAGAGGGTAGTGAACAGTTGTTTTTCAGACTAAGAGTATGCAGTGGTGTCCCCCAGGTGTCAGTTTTGGAACAACTGTAGTAAACAATGAGGATGGCAGCAGACTTGAGGACAGACAAGCTGGTGAAATAGGCAAACTCATAGCAGATGAAATTTAACACACGGAAGTGTGAAGTGATTAGTTTTAGTAGGAAGAATGAGGAGAAGCAATATAAACTAAATGGTCCAATTTTAAAGGGGGTGTAGGAACAGAGAATCCTGGGGGTGTTCATACACAAGTCTTCGAAGGTGGCAGGACAAGTGGAGAAGGCTGTTAAAGTTTACAGGATGCTTGGCTTTATATATAGGGGCATAGTGTACAAATGCAAGGATGTTATGCTAAACCTTTCTAACACACTGGTTAGGCCCCAGTTGGAGAATTATGGCCAATTCTGGGCACCACACTATAGAAAAAGATGTCGAGAGGGCACAGAGGAGATTTACTCGAATAGTATCAAGGATGAAATACTTAATTTACGTGGAGGGACTAGACAAACTGGAGTTTTTCACCTTAGAGCTCAGAAGGTTAAGAGAAGATTTGATCGGTATTAAAAATCATGAATGGTTGTGTTAAGAGTAAAGAAACTGTTTCCAGTGGAAGGAGGGTCAGTAAACGGAGCACATAGATTTAAGGTAATTGGTAAATGAGCCAGAGGCGACATGAGGAAGAGTAATGTTACGCAGTTATGATTGGGAACATACTGCCCAAAAGGGTGGTGAAAGCAGATTCAATAATAACTTTGAAAATGGAATTGGATAAATACTTGAAGGGGAAACATTTGCTGGGCTATGCAAAAGATTTACAATTAGACTCAATTCCCTGCTCTTTCCCCAAAGAGTTGGCACAGGCACGATATGCTAAATGGCCTCCTATACTGTAACATTCTATGATTCTATGCAGTCCAACCTGCAACTTGTATAAATCACAGAGGACACCCTTCCTGTTATGTGATACTACCACCTTGCTAAATGGGATAGAATCAGATCAAATCTAGCAACTCAAATCTGGACATCCATGAGGAGGTATGGGCCAGCAGCAGCAGAATTATATTCCACCACAATCTAACTTCATGGCCCAGCATATCCCTTACTCTACTATTACCACCCTGGTTTAATGAGTATAGAAGAGGACTCCCAGGAGCAGCACCAGACATACCTCAAACTGAGGTGCCAACCTGGTGAAGCTACAACACAAGACTACCTGTACGCTAAATCATAAAATTACAGAATCTTACAACACAGAAAGAGACCGTTTGGCCCATCACACCTGTGCCAGCTCTTTGAAAGAGCTATCCAATTTAAGAACTTAAAAATATAATAGGAACAGGAGTAGGCCATTCAGCCCCTTGAGCCTGCTCCGCCATTCAATACGATCATGGCTGATCTACCTCAACTCCACTTTCCTGCATTATCCCCATATCCCTTAATATACAAAAATCTAATCGATCTCTGTCTTGAATATACTCAATGACTGAGCTTCCACAGCCCACTGGGGTAAAGAATTCCAAAGACTCACCACCCTCTGAGTGAAGAAATTTCTCATTAGTCTTAAATGGCCACCCTTTATTCAGAGACTGCAACCCCTGGTTCTAGAGTACCTAGCAAGGGAAAACATCCTCCCTGCATCTCCCTGGCTAAGCCCTGAAAGAATTTTGTATGTTAACATACAAAATTAGAAATTTACAGCACAGGAGGCCCCATTTTGGCCCATGCCAGCCGACAAAGAGCCACACGGCCCTCGGTCAGCAGCCCTAAAGGTTACATATAAACCCATGAACAATGACGAAAAGGCAAAGAGCACCCAGCCCAACCAGTCCACCTCACACAACTGCGACACCCCTTATACTGAAACATTCTACACTCCACCCCAACCGGAGCCATGTGATCTCCTGGGAGGTGCAAAAACCATAAAAACCCAGGCCAATTTAGGGAGAAAAACAATCTGGAAAAATTCCTCTCCAACCCATCCAGGCGATCAAAATTAGTCCAGGAGATCACCCTGGCTGTATTCTATTCCCTGCAGTATTTACCATTATATCTGCACTGTCCAACAAAAGATCATCCAGTCAAATCCCAATTACCATCTCTAGGTCTGTAATCCTGCAAGTTATTGCACTTTATGTGCCCATCCAACCAGCTTTTAAAAGTGGTGAGGGTTTCTGCATCCACCACTCTTCCAGGCAGTGAGTTCCAGATCCCCACAACTCTGTGTAAAGAAGCCCCCCCCACCCCCCAAATCCCCTCTAAACCTTCCACCAACCACCTTAAAACTATGCCTCCTCGTAATAGACCCCTTCACCAATGGAAATAGGCCCTTACTATCCACTATGTCCAGGCCCGTCAATGAGGTTTCCTCTCAGCCTCCTCTGTTCCAATGAGAACAAACCCAGCCAATCTAATCTGTCCTCAATCAAAATTCTCCATTCCAGGCAGCATCCTAGTAAATCTCCTCTGCACCCTCTCTAGTGCAATCATGTCCTTCCTATAATACGGCAACCAGAACTGCACGCAGTACTTCAGCTGTGGCCTAACCAAAGTATTATACAATTTAAGCATAACCTTCCTGCTCTTATATTCTGTGCCTTGGCCAAAAGAGGCGAGCATTCCATCTGCCTTCTTAACCACCTTAACCATCTGGCCTGCTACTTTCAGGGATCTGTGGACAAGCACTCCAAGATCCCAATGTTCATTTACACTATTAAGTAGCCTACTGCTTAATGTGTATACCCTTCCAAAGTGCATCACCTCACACTTCTCTGGATTAAATTTCATTTGCCACAGCTCTGCCCACCTGACCAGTAGATTGATATCCTCCTGCAGCCCATGACTTTCCTCCTCATTATCAACTACACAGCCAATTTTAGTGTCATCTGCAAACTTCTTAATGATACTCCCTATATTCAAATCTAAATCGTTGAGATATACCACAAAAAGCAAGGGACTCAGTACGGAGCCTTGCGGAACCCCACTGGAAACATCCTTCCAGTCACAAAAACATCCATCAATCATAACCCTTTGCTTCCTACCTCCAAGCCAATTTTGGATCCAACTTGCCACTTTGCCCTGTATCCCATGGGCTTTAACCTTCATAACCAGTCTACCATGTGGGACCTTATCAAAAGCCTTGCTAAAGTCCATATATACACTACCCTCATCGACCCTCTTGGTTACCTCCTCAAAAAATGCAATCAGGTTCGTCAAACGTGACCTTCCCTTAACAAATCCGTGCTGACTGTCCCCAATTAATTTTTACATTTCCAAATGTAGATGGGCTAACCAAATTGGTAGCAATGCGGTGGAGGAGGATTTCCTGGAGTGTATTAGGGATGGTTTTCTAGACCAATATGTCGAGGAACCAACTAGGGAGCTGGCCATCCTAGACTGAGTGGTCTGTAGTGAGAAAAGACTAATTAGCAATCTTGTTGTGTGAGGCCCCTTGGGGAAGAGTGACCATAACATGGTAGAATTCTTTATTAAGATGGAGAGTGACACCGTTAATTCAAAAACTAGGGTCCTGAACTTAAGGAAAGGTAACTTCAATGGTTTGAGGCATGAATTGGCTAGAATAGACTGGCAAATGATACTTAAAGGGTTGACGGTGGATAGGCAATGGCAAACATTTAAAGATCACATGGATGAACTTCAGCAATTGTATATCCCTGTCTGGAGTAAAATAAAACAGGGAAGGTGGCTCAACCGTGGCTAACAAAGGAAATTAAGGATAGTGTTAAAGCCAAAGAAGAAGCATGTAAATTGGCCAGAAAAAGCAACAAACCTGAGGACTGGGTGAAATTTAGAATTCAGCAGAGGAGCACAAAGAGTTTAATTAAGGAGGGGGAAAATAGAGTACGAGAAGAAGCTTGCTGGGAACATAAAAACTGACTGCAAAAGCTTCTATAGATATGTGACGAGAAAAAGATTAGTGAAGACAAACGTAGGTCCCTTGCAGTCTGATTCAGGTGAAATTATAATGGGGAACAAAGAAATGGCAGACCAATTGAACAAATACTTGGTTCTGTCTTCACGAAGGAAGACACAAATAACCTTCCCGAAGTACTAGGGGACCGAGGATCTAATGAGAAGGAGGAACTGAAGGATATACTTATTAGGCGGGAAATTGTGTTCGGGAAATTGATGGGATTGAAGGCCGATAAATCCCGGGGCCTGATAAGTACTCTGGGATGCAGACTAAGGAAGTGGCCCTAGAAATAGTGGATGCATAGATGAACATTTTCCAACATTCTATAGACTCTGGATCAGTTCCTATGGACCATAGGGTAGCTAATGTAACACCACTTTTTTAAAAAGGGAGGGAGAGAGAAAGCGGGTAATTATAGTCCGGTTAGCCTGACATCAGTAGTGGGGAAAATGTTGTAATCAATTATTAAGTATGAAATAGCAACGCATTTGGAAAGCAGTGACAGGATCAGTCCAAGTCAGCATGGATTTATGAAGGGGAAATCATGCTTGACAAATCTTCTGGAATTTCTTGAGATTGTAACTAGTACACTGAACAAGGAAAAACCAGTGGATGTGGTGTATTTGGACTTTCAAAAGGCTTTTGACAAGATCCCACACAAGAGATTAGTGTGCAAAATCAAAGCACATGGTATTGGGGGCAATATACTGACGTGGATAGGGAACTGGTTGGCAGACAGGAAGCAGAGAGTCGGGATAAACGGGTCCTTTTCAGAATGGCAGGCAGTGACTAGTGGAGTGCCGCAGGGCTCAGTGCTGGGATCCCAGCTATTTACAATATACATCAATGATTTGGATGAAGGAATTGAGTGTAATATCTCCAAGTTTGCAGATGACACTAAACTGGATGGGAGTGTGAGCTGAGGGGGACACTAGGAGGCTGCAGGGTGACTTGGACAGGTTAGGTGAGTGGGCAAATGCAGTATAATGTGGATAAATGTGAGGTTATCCACTTTGGGGGCAAAAACACGAAGACAGAATATTATCTGAATGACGGCAGATTAGGAAAAGGGGAGGTGCAACGAGACCTGGGTGTCATGGTTCATCAGTCACTGAAAGTTGGCAATGCAGGTACAGCAGGCGGTGAAGGCGGCAAATGGTATGTTGGCCTTCATAGCTAGGGGATTTGAGTATAGGAGCAGGGAGGTCTTACTGCAGTTGTACAGGGCCTTGGTGAGGCCTCACCTGGAATATTGTGTTCAGTTTTGGTCTCCTAATCTGAGGAAGGACATTCTTGTTATTGAGGGAGTTCAGCGAAGGTTCACCAGACTGATTCCCGGGATGGCAGGACTGACATATGAGGAGAGACTGGATCAACTGGGTCTTTTATACACTGGAGTTTAGAAGGATGAGAAGGGATCTCAGAAACATATAAGATTCTGACGGGACGGAACAGGTTAGATGCAGGTAGAATGTTCCCGATGTTGGGAAAGTCCAGAACCAGGGGACAGTCTTAGGATAAGGGGTAGGCCATTTAAGACTGAGATGAGGAGAAACTTCTTCACTCAGAGTTGTTAACCTGTGGAATTCCCTGCCGCAGAGAGTTGTTGATGCCAGTTCGTTGGATATATTCAAGAGGGAGTTAGATATGGCCCTTACGGCTAAGGGGATCAAAGGGTATGGAGAGAAGGCAGGAAAGGGTTTTTGAGGGAATGATCAGCCATGATCTTATTAAATGGTGGTGCAGGCTCGAAGGGCCGAATGGCCTACTCCTGCACCTATTTTTTATGTTTCTATTTATCCTGTTTTTCAGGATTTTTTTTTCCAATAATTTTCCCACCATTGAGGTTAGATGACAGGCCTGTAATTACTCAGTCTATCACTTTCTCCCTTCTTAAACAAGGGTACTACATTAGCAGTCCTCCAATCCTTCGGCACCATGCCCAGCCTCGGCTATTTCCTCTTTTACTTCGTTCAACAGCTTGGGATGCATTTCATCCGGGCTTGGGGACTCATCTACTTTCAAAGCTGCTAAACTCCTTAATACCTCCTCTCTCACTATTTATTTATTTAGCCAGAATATCACACTCCTCCTCACTAGCAGTATCTGCATTGCCCCTTTCCTTTGTGAAAACAGAAGCAAAGTATTCGTTAAGAACCCTACCAACATCTTCCGCCTCCACACAAAGATTACTCTCATGGTCTCTAATAGCCCCTACCCTTTGTTTAGTTACCCTCTTACTCTTAATATATTTATAGACCATCTTAGTGTTTTCCTTAATTTTACTGGCCAAGAATTTCTCATGCTCTCTCTTAGCATTCCTATTATCCTTTTTAATTTTGCCTCTTAACTTTCTATATTCCTCAAAAGATTCTATAGTATTTAGCCATTGGTATATAACAAACGCCCTTTTTTTCTGAATCCTCCCCTGCAAGTCCTTAGACATCCAGGGGGCTCTAGAATTATTTTTCCCAGCCTTTTTCTTTAAGGGCACATGTTTGGCCTGAGCCTTCCGGATCTCCTCCTTGAATGCCTCCCACTGTTCCGATACTAATTTACCCACAAGTAGCTGTTTCCAGTTGACTACGGCCAAATCACTTAGCAAAATTAGCTTTTCCCCAATTTGGAACTTTTATTACAGGCCTATTCATGTCCTTATCCATAACCAACTTGAATCTGACTGAATTATGGTCTCTGGCACCCAAGTGCTCAATACACCTTCAACCTGCCCAGCTTCATTCCCCTCTCGTGTTGGGCTTGCTACATACTGACTAAAAGAATTCTCTTGAATGCATTTCAAGAATTCCGCACCCTCTATACTCTTCAAATATTGATTGGGACAAATTTAGTGTGGATAGTTAAAATCCCCTACAGTTTTCGGACTTCACAGCAATTTGCCTATATATTTGCTCCTCTATCTCCCTCCCACTGTTTGGGGGTCTATAATACACGGGCAGCAGTGTGATCGCCCCTTTTTTTATTTTTCAATTCGACCTATATGGCCTCATTTGATGATTCCTCTAACATATCATCCCTCCTCACCGCTGCAATATTTTCTTTAACTAGTACCGCAACACCATCACACCACCCCCCCCCCACCCCTTTTTACCCCCTCTCTAAAAAATCCTGTAGCCAGGAATATTGATATGCCAAACCTACCCCTCTTTCAGCCATGTTTCTGTAATGGCTATACTGTCATAATCCCAAGTGTCTACCTGTGCTCTTAGCTCATCCGCCTTATTCGCTATACTCCTTGCATTAAAGTATATACCATTCAGCACAGGAAGACCTCCTTGCTTACTACTTATTAAGTCCTCTTTGCTCTGTCTTACAGATTCGCTTTCTAGATTCTTGCTATCCAATTTCTGCTTTACTTTCTTCCTTTTTGAATTTGTTCTCGGGTTCCCATCCCCCTAAGCTAGTTTAAGATCTCCCCAACAGCACTAGCAAAACTTCAATGAGATCACCTCTCATTCTTCTAAACTCGAGAATACAGACCTAGTCTACTCAATCTTTCCTCATAGGACAATCCTCCCATCCCAGGAATCAGTCTGCTGAACCTTTGTTGCACTCCCTCTATGGCAAGTATATAGTTCCTTAGGCAAGGAGACTAAAACTGTACACAATACTCCAGGTGTGATCTCAGCAGCACCCTAAATAATTGTAGCAAGACATCTTTAGTCCCACACCCCAGCAAATTAGTCCTCCACCCTTTCAGGTAGTTCATTCCAGATCTTAACAACCCTCTACATAGTTTCTTCTCATTTCCACTCTAGTTCCTTTACCAGTTATTTTAAATCTATGACCTCTGGTTACCGACCCACTTGCCAGAGGAAATAGTTTCTCTAGTTGCTCGGTCAAACCCCTCATAATTTTGAATACCTGCATTAGGTCTCTCCTTAACCTTCTCTGCTCCAAGGAGAACAATTCCAGATTCTGCAATCTCTCCACATAACTGAATTCCATCATCACTGGTATCATCCTGGCAAACCTCCTCTTTACCCTCTCTAGGGCCTGAAATCCGCACTAAAATGTGTGTTGCCCAGAATTGTACACAATACTCCAGCCGAGGCCCAACCAGAGATTTGTAAAGGTTTAGCGTGAACTCCTTGCTTTTGTATTCAGTGCCCCCATTTACAAAAGGCAAGTATCAGGTATGCTTTCTTAACCACCCTTGTCAACTTGCCCTGCCACCTTCAAAAGGTTTTGAGAATGTGCACCCCTAGATCACTATTCTTGCATGCCCTTCAAAATAGCACTTTGATTAATCTGCCTCTACATGTGAAGTACATCACTTCACGTTTATCCACATTAAATTGCATCTGTCACGTGACTGGCACAAGTCGGTCTATCTACGTCCACCTGAAGTCTGCTACCATTCTGCTCCCCATTTACTACATTGCAAAGTTTTGTATTGTCCACAAACTTCAAAATTGTACTTCCTATATCCAAGTCCATGTACCCCTGTACCCAAGTCCATGTCATTTAGATACAACAAGAAAGCAATGGTCCTAATACCAACCCCTGGGGGGACATCACTGCATACTTCTCTCCAAACAGGAAAACATCTATTCACCATTACTCTCTGCCTCCTTTCCCTCAGCTAATTTTGTACCCAAGTTACCCCTTTAATACTATGTGCTTCTATTTTCCAAAACAAATCTGTTAGGAGGTACTTTTATCAAATGCCTTTTGTAAGTCCATATATACAGCTACTGCACTACCATCAACCACCCTATCTATTATGTCATCAAATAACTCAAACCAGGTTAGACAGACACAATTGGTCTTTAACAAATCTATGCTGGCTTCACCTTATGCTTCTCCAAGGTGAGAATTAATTTTTACCTTGACAATTGAGTAGTTTTCCCACCACAGACGTTTGGCCTGTCGTTACCAGGTTTAGCCCCAGTGGCATGAGAGTTGCTTGGTTTATATTGCAGTTTTGCACTGAATTGAGAGATGTTGTCAGTAGCAAACGGAACATAAATATCCTATTAGATGAATAATTAAATAATTGGTTTTGGGTGGGGGGGGGGGGAAGTGATAATGGGCCATTACAAGTCTATTATAGGGACGAAATGAATTTATATATTTAAAAATGAAAATGATCCTCAACGGAGTCAAGAGCAGCAGAAAGGTTCCCGGTTCAATCGCTGGGCATGCTGAATTAGCAGACCTGAATCAAGGGCATTACTAGCAGCATAACAATAGACCTTGGCACCCCAGACTTGGATGGGAGAATGGTGACATGATCAGGGTGTCCATTCCAGATTGTGGTTTTGCTTGTGAATGTTCAGTGAAGGTGGGATGGGCTCACCTGTGACTAGTACTAGCATCCCCTGTGGTGAAATTATTAAACAGCTGCATTCCTGCATGAGTTACTACCTTATGAATGTAGGGATAAAGGAGGGAATATCAGAGGGACATTTGGAGAAGTTAAATCTGTAGTCCAGGTAATGAGTTCTTAATTGTTACAATTTGTTTTAAGCACAATCATTTCCTCATCCTCAACATGTAACTATGTTGTTGCACAGTGATGACATCACAATAACCTCTTGCGTTAAAAGTAGGTCTTAGATCAGTGCAACTTCAGGCCTGCTTTTAACTACCATTAACATAATTTCACCAACGCCAAACATGTAATAATAAAATTATAGATATGGAAAAGAGCAATAGCTTCCTTCTTATGGCTTATGATATCATCGAAACCCCTTGATTAAATTACAACCTTATTACTCACTTCCTCCCATCTTTCAATCTCTATCTTGTACACTTAAACATGTGCTGGAGTTAAGAGGAAAATGCATTGGGTTTTGCAAGCCTATCCTTTAATTCAGATATAACTGATATGATTAAATAGCTCATTAAAGCATGAAATTGCAAGATAATATTCTGCAAACACATCACTGACCTTTTCTAGACTGGTTACAAAAGTAAAATTACAATAAAAGAAGAAATCCTTTGCTTTGCCAACTTGAGGCCAGGAACTTGAGACCTTTTCCTTGGTATGGCATGGCTTCTTGTGCACACCCACTCCCTCATTAGACATACAAGGCCCTAGGCTCAGGAATTCCCTTTCTAAACCCCTCTGCACCTCTCCCCCCTCCTTTAAGACCTACCTCTTTATCCAAGCTTTTAGTCACACATCCCAATATCCTCATTGTCATCCTAAAGGCTTAGTGTCAATCTTTGTCTGATTATGCTCCTGTGAAGCACCTTGGAACGGTTTCCTACATTAAATGCAAGTTGATGACAAAAATTGTCTATTATTTAAGCCTTCGCTATTCACACAGCACGAAATCAGAATGAGTTGCTCCTCACACAAGTTTGCATGCAGAAGGAGCAGTTATTCCCTTAAATGACAATGCCAGAAATATATTGGGACTTGCTAATTTCCTGATACCTGGCTTTCAACAGGTGCTTCCTTCAATCAGATTTAATTATACAGTAAAATCCATTTGCACGCAAACCTACATGTGATCATGTGATCAAGTCAAAACTTGCTCTTCATGTAATCATTTCCAAATCTAAATTCAGATCCCTTCAGGAGGTTTCCACATTCATTACTTGGACTTGGAGAATTGTGTGTCCAGTTGAGGTAGTCAAGTTTGATTATTTCTAACATCAGACATAGGGGCCAAAATAGCACCTCCAGGACAATAAGGGCTTTTTGCCAGGGGGCAGGCTGTAGAAGTGACCCTCCCAGAATTTCCCCCGGGATGCCGCAGGCGAAAACAGCTTTGCGCTGCACTTGGTAATTTTCAGCGCACACAGCTATGACATAATTGACATGCGTGCCAACCCCTTTTTACGCCCCGTGGGGGAAATTGCCCCGCGGAAGCGAGGTTGGCGCGTGGTGGCTGGAGCGCCCTTAAAGGGAAGGGCCTTGCGCCGCGGCCAGCATTTGTGTCATGGCGGCCGCTTGGCGCGCAGCAATTTTGTCCCATTGTGTTTTAAAACACATAAAATTGCTGCAGAAAGCTGATGTTTGTATTCAGATTACTCCCATGAACTAAAGCAAATTTATTCGTACTGCAAGTCAATCTGGTTCTAAACACTTAAAAAAAAAAAAAAATGACTTTTTAAATTCAGAAGAAACTTCTTTACCCAAAGAGTGGTGAGAACGTGGAACTCGCTACCACAGGGAGTGTTTGAAGTGAATTAGTATAGATGCATTTAAGGGAAGGTTAGACAAGCATATGAGGGAGAAGAGAAGAGAGGGTTATGCTGATAGGTTTAGAAGAGGAAAGACGGGAGGAGGCTCGAGTGGAGCATGAACTGGCTGGGCCAAATAGCCTGTTTTTTTTGCCGTATATCCTATGTAATTTAAATGTTGTGCTCATTAGAGTAGGGGAATAGAATGCTTTCTACAAAAGGCATTTCCAAGACAGGTATAGCATGGAGATTTGCATAGCAAAGTTCCTTCTACTCGGTTCTAATAGTACATCACATCCCAACCTAAAATAAACACCCCTACTGCACCAGGATGCAATTTTCCATTCCCCACATGAACACCTGAGTGAAATTGGCAATTGACAACAACTTGTATTTATATAGCACCTTTAATGTAGTGAAACATCCCAAGGTGCTTTACAGGAGTATTGTGCGATAAAAATTTGACATTGAGCTGCATAAGTAAAAATTAGTGCAGGGCTTGGTCAAAGAGGTATGTTTTAAGGACATCTTGAAGGAGGAAAGTGAGGTAGAGAGTCGGAGAGGTTTAGGCAGCGAGTTCCAGAGCTTGGGGCCTAAGCAACACAAGGCATGGCCTCCAATGGTTGAGCAATAATAATCAGGGATGCTCAGGAGGGCAGAATTAGAGATGCGCAGACATCCCGGGACGGGGGTTGTGGGGCTGGAGGAGATTACAGATAGGGAGAGGCCATGGATAGATTTGAAAATAAAGGATGAGAATTTTGAAATCGAGGCATTGCTTAAACAGAAGTCAATGTAGGTCAGCAAGGTCAGGCGTGATGGGTGAGCGGGACTTGGAGAGAGTTGGGACACGGACAGCCAAGTTTTGGATCATCTAGTTTACGTAGGGTAGAATGACAGTTCTCTGCTACTGGGCCATGCCCACTAGAAAGTGGATTGAGACTACACAAACCTATGCCTGGAGGTAGGTGGTGTGACTGAGGTACTAAATGAGTACATAGCATGTCTTCACCAAGGAAGAGGATGCTGTCATAGACAGTGACTGAGGAGGTAGCAGAGACACTTGATAGGATAAACATTGATAGAGATATTAAAGTAGATAAATCACCAGGAGCGGATGGGATGCATCCTAGGATCCTGCGGGTGAAAACCGGAGGTGGTACTGGCCAGAATATTCCAATCCTGCATAGATACGGGGGTGGTGCCAGAAGACTGGAGAATTGCAAATGTTACACCATGGTTCAAAAAAGGATGTAAAGATAAACCCAGCAACTACAGCACAGTCAGTTTAACCTTAGGAGTGGGGAATGCTTTTAGTAACAATAATTAACAGTCACTTGGATGGGGTGGATTCATTAAGGAAAACCAGCATGAATGTATTAAAGGCAAATCATGTTTAACCAACTTGATCGAGTTTTTTGGATGAGGTAACAGAGAGGGTTGATGAGGGCAATGTGGTTGACTTGGATTTCTAAAAAGGCATTCAATAAAAGTGCCACACAATAAACTTGCCAGCAAAATTGAAGCCCATGGAATGAAGGGGCAGCGGCAGCCTGGATACGAAATTGGCTAAGTGACAGGAAACAGTAGTGGTGAACTGTTGTTTTTTTGGACTGGAGGAAGGTATACAGTGGTGTTATATATAATATATATTAATGACTTTGACATGGGTGTACAGAGCACTATTTCAAAATTTGCAAATGACACAAAACTTTTAAGTACAGTGAATGGTCAGGAGGAGCGTGATAGACTTCAGGAAGATAGAAAGGCTGGTGAAATGGGCGGACATGTGGCAGATGAAATTTAACGCGGAAAAATGTGAAGTGACGCATTTTGGTAGAAAGAATAAGGAGAGGGCACAAACTAAATGGTACAATCCTAAAAGGGGGTGCATGAACAGAGACACCTGAGGGTATGTGCATAAGTCACTAAAAGTGGCAGGGCAGGTTGAGAAAACAAATAAAAAGGCTTACGGAATCCTGGCCTTCATAAATAGAGGTAGAGAGTGCAAAAGATGAAGAACCTGTATAAAACACTAGTTCAGCCCCAACTCGAGTACTGTATTCAACTCTGGGCACCAAACTTTAGGAAGGATGCGAAGGCCTTAGAGAGAGTCCAGAAAAGATTTACGAGAATGGTTCCAGGAATGAGAGACTTCAGTTATGTGGATAGACTGGAGAAGCTGGGGTTATTCTACTTGGAGCAGAGAAGATTGAGGGGAGATTTGATAGAGATGTTCAAAATCATGAGGGGTCTGGACAGAGTAGATAGAGAGAAACTGTTCCCATTGGCGGAAGGATCGAGAACCAGAGGGCACAGATTTAAGACGACTGACAAAAGAACCAACGGCGATGCAAGAAAAACTTATGAGGCAAGTGGTTATGATCTGTAATGCACTGCTGGTGGTAGAGGCAGACTCAATGTTATCTTTTTAAAAAAAAAGAGTTGAACAAGTATCTGAAGAAAAAGAAATTGCAGGGCTATGGGGAACTAGAGTGGGATTAACAGTCGGTACAGACTCATCAGGCTGAATAGCCACCTTCCCTGGAGCAACCATTCTATGAAACTAATTTCATAGTATCTTTACACCCAGTGGAGGTAAATTTCATCCCATCAATGAGAGTTAGATTCAAACCCAGATTCTGAGGTGAAAGGAAGTGCTCAGTCCACTGCACCAGTCCTTTTTGTTTTAATGAATGCTTGTAATAAAGTAATGTACTGATGGACCTGCTTTTAAAAATCATCAAGAATCTATATAATTGGCTGATTAATAATTCAGGGTATTGATCTGAAGTGAATTAGCAGAACATTGGATTAGAAGTGCTTGGACTGGTGAGGTCAGAATGTGTTTCCATAGGCTTAATGTTTAATGAGTTATACTACAGCAGCCAATAACTTTGTACTGTGGAAAATGAATACTAGTCACATTAATCTTACACTCTGGACATTGAAAGTGGTTCAGTATCTTGTATTGCATCAATAAAAAACAGAGAAAACAATCAACCACACCCATCAGTGCCAAAGTCTTCAGCCATCTTTCCCCACACTCAAATTCTTTCCTGAAACCCTTCTGCCTTGTTACATACATCTGCATCTTCAAAAGTATTCAAACAACCTACTTCTTGGGCCACCTCCAAACACTTGCTTAGGTCTTACCTTGAACGCTTGGGACATTTTGCTACATGTAATATGCTATATAAATGAAAGTTGTTGTTGTTTTAAAACGAGAGATACTCCATTTGAAAAGTCCCCCATTGAAGGAGTTTAGGTTGCTGAAATCTTGTGCCTTTTATCATGAGCTACAATTCGTTCTCAATCCCAGTGCAAGATTAAGATTAGAACTTTCCAGGTGGCTCAGTGGGCAATGCAGCAAGGGGCATGACTGGTAAAATCTCAGATCTGAAGCTGGGTCCGCACTGAGCAAGATTTTATTGTCACTATCCCAGCCGAGACCAAGAGGACCACAAATGGCCATAGCAGCCCTGGGCTAAGGGAGAGAATCATCATCATCATCCAAGTTTCTGCACTTAACCCGAAACAAAGAGTCCTGGTGGGACTACATGTAGAAAGGATGGGGATCAGTGCCAAGGGCCGACACGCATTGTCTGGACCAATGCAGGCAGAATGAATACTCGGGTTAAGAGGGCTGCTGGCACCAGACCCCAGTATGAATCAGGCCCTTCATCAAACAGACACATCCTTCCAAATCCCTGCTTGGAACACCTATCTCTAAATTTTCCAAATGATATACTGCATGTCATTCCTTGATAAGAGCTCGCGGTGTATTGGTGCAGGTTTACACAACTGCTTGTGGAGATATAATCTCCTGTGGCTAAGTTCAGCTAGACAGAAATATAGCCAGCAAAATATGGTGAGGTAGAACCCCACGTCATGAGCTCCAATGCTTTTAGAGTGCCACCAAATGGAGGCCAGGAGCTTGCCCACAGGAAGGGTTGAAAAGCATCCAGCAAACTTGCACTTCCCAGCACCCAGTTTCAGAGCAGAGGTCAAACTGCAAACTTACGGTGTCTGGTTAATAGGAGTTAATGTTTCATTGTTAAATCTGTGGCAAAATTCTTTACCAGTTATTAGTTAACAATGATGATCACCATCGTGTTTACTCCTTTAAAACATAGTACAAGGTTCAGAAAGTTGCAAGGTTCAGAAAGTTGTAAAGAAGTTGATTGCTGTGATGAGTATACACAAAGACTGCATTGCTTTAAAGGAGTGTTAACAGGCATAAATTGATGAGGACAATAAGTCAGCATCTTACCACTTATATACCAAACTTAGGCCAACAACAGAGAAAATCCCTGATGAGAGCAGCGATGGAATCATAATATTGCCCGACTCCATCTGGTGCTGAAATTCTCATCCATGCCTTTGTTAACTCTAGACTTGACTATTCCAATGCACTCCTGGTTGTCCTCCCACATTCAGTGCCAACTGTGGCTCAGTGGGTAGCATTCGCCTGAGTCAGAAGGTTGTGGGTTCAACTTCCACTGCAGGAACTGGACACAAATCTAGGCTGACACTCCAGAGTAGTGCTGAGGGAGTGCTGCACTGTTGGAGGTGCCATCTTTTGGATGAGACGTTAAACCGAGGCCCCGTCTGCTCTCAGGTGGACGCAAGAGATCCCATTGCACTATTTTGAAGAGCAGGGGAGTTATCCCCGGTGTGCTGGCCAATATTTATCCCTCAATCAACAGAACAAAAAACAGATGATCTGGTCATTATCACATTGCTGTTTGTGGGAGTTTGCTGTGCGCAAATTGGCTGCTGCGTTTCCCAACAGTGACTACACACCAAAAAGTGTAGTAAAGCACTTGGAGACGTCCGGTGGTTGTGAAAGACACTATATAAATCCAGTCTTTCTTTCTTTACTCTACCTAAACCGGTCATTCAAAACTTGGCTGCTTGCATCCCAACTCGCACCCAGTCCCGTTCACCCATCACTCCTTTCTCTTCCCCCACCTTCCCGCCCCCCTCTCCCGGGCAGAGATATTTGTTCTCCAATTGTGGCCTCTTGCGCACCCCTAATTTTAAAATTGCTCAATCATTGGTGGCTATGCTTTTAGCAGTCAAGGCCACAAGCTCTGGAATTCCCTCCCTAAACCTCTCCGCTTCTCTACTTTGCTTTCCTCCTTCAAAATGCTCCTTAAAACCTCTCTATGACCAAGCTTTTGCTCAAGCTTTTGCTCATCTACCCTAATTTCTCCTTATGTGGCTCGGTGTCAAATTTTGTTTGATAACACTCCTGTGAAGTGCCTGGAGATGTTTTACCAAGTTAAAGGCGCTCTATAAATACAAGTTGTTTTGTAAATTGAGAAACCTAGATGAAGGGCTAAGGCCTGAGGCCTGTAACACAGGACACCAAAGTTGAAAATGGAAGAAATCATAAATTCACATTTTTCTTGCAAGACAGACATAGATGATAGCACTGTCAACACTCCTTTTCAAGTAACCCATTTGCCAATTTCAGGTTGGTTTAATACACTTGTATTGACCCACAGATGGCCATCATCATCATCATCATAGGCGGTCCCTTGGAATCGAGGAAGACTCGCTTCCACTCTAACTGAACAGTCCAATACGAGAACCAAAGTCTGCGTCACAGGTGGGACAGACAGTCGTTGAGGGAAAGGATGGGTGGGACTGGTTTGCCGCATGTTCTTTCCGCTGCCTGCGCTTGTTTTCTGCATGCTCTCAGCGATGAGACTCAAGGTGCTCAGCGCCCTCCCGGATGCACTTCCTCCACTTAGGGCAGTCTTTGGCCAGGGACTACCAGGTGTTGGCGGGGATGCCGCACTTTATCAAGGAGGCTTTGATGGTGTCCTTGAATGCTTCCTCTATCCACCTTTGGCTCATTTGCCATGAAGGAGTTCAGAGAGGACGGCTTTGGGAGATAGATGGCCAACATATTAAGCAAAGTCCAAGATCTGATGCTGTGACCACTGGACTATCCTGTCCACTTGTATTTCTTTTATTTTTGAATATCTTTGATATTCAATGTCTTACTTAACCAGATAAACGACTTCATCCATTGCTCATAATGTAAACCATGGATTATAATCTATAATGAACATCCTCAAAAGGTTCCTAACCTATACATGTTTAAGCTTAATGCTTTTGTTTCATAAATCAACAAAAGCTACACTGAAAGTTCTGGTACTAATATGGTTAAAGTTGGTCAGAAAAATAATCAGTCTGTGTAGTTCCTTCAGGCGAACATCAGCCAGATCAGCCATGCTCGAGGGGCCAAGGCCTACTCCTGTTCCTATTATGTTCTTATGTGGAACTTCGCTGGGAAGTTCTTGGAGAACGGTCGGTGCTCGAAAATAAGTTGCATGACCGGCAGCTTGGAAGAGCCTCTCAAACAGGGAATCTGAGAGGCCTAGTTAGCAGCCCTGTTAGAAAACAGAAAATAGGTGCAGGAATAGGCTATTTGGCCCTTCAAGCCTGCACCACCATTCAATATGATCATGACTGATCATGCAACTTCAGTACGCCATTCCTGCTTTCTCTCCATACCCCTTGATCCCTTTAGCTGCAAGGGTCACATCTAACTCCCTTTTGAATATATCCAACGAACTGGCCTCAACAACTTTCTGTGGTAGAGAATTCCACAGGTTCACAATTCTCTGAGTGAAGAAGTTTCTCCTCATCTCAGTCCTAAATGGCTTACCCTTCATCCTTAGACTGTGACCCCTGGTTCTGGACTTTCCCAACATCGGGAACATTCTTCCTGCATCTAACTTGTCCAATCCCATCAGAATTTTATATGTTTCTATGAGATCCCCTCTCATTCTTCTAAATTCCAGTGAATTATAAGCCTAGTCGATCCAGTCTTTCTTCATATAGGTCTGTCCTGCCATCCCAGGAATCAGTCTGGTGAACCTTCGCTGCACTCTTCAACATCAAGAATGTCCTTCCTCAGATTAGGAGACCAAAACTGTACACAATATTCCAGGTGTGGCCTCACCAAGGCCCTGTACAACTGTAGTAAGACCTCCCCTGTTCCTGTATTCAAATCCTCTCACTATGAAGGCTAACATGCCATTTGCCTTCACCGCCTGCTGTACCTGCATGCCAACTTTCAATGACTGATGTACCATGACACCCAGGTCTCATTGTACCTCCCCTTTTCCTAATCTGTCACCATTCAGATAATATTCTGCCTTCCTGTTTTTGCCACCAAAATGGATAACCTCACATTTATCTACATTATACTGCATCTGCCATGCATTTGCCCGCTCACATAACCTGTCCAAGTCACCCTGCAGCCTCATAGCATCCTCCTCACAGCTCACACTGCCACCCAGCTTAGTGTAATCTGCAAACTTGGAGATATTACATTCAATTCCTTCGTCTAAAATCATTCATGTATATTGTAAATAGCTGGGGTTCCAGCACTGAACCTTGCGGTACCCCACTAGTTACTGCCTGCCATTTTGAAAAGGACCCGTTTATTCCTACTCTTTGCTTCCTGTCTGCCAACCAGTTCTCTATCCACGTCAGTACATTACCCCCAATACCATGTGCTTTAATTTTGCACACTAATCTCGTGTGGGACCTTGTCAAAAGCCTTTTGAAAGTCCAAATACACCAAATACACTGGTTTTACCTTATCCACTCTACTAGTTACATCCTCAAAAAATTCGAGAAGATTTGTCAAGCATGATTTCCCTTTCATAAATTCATGCTGACATGGACCGATCTGGTCACTGCTTTCCAAATACGCTGCTATTACATCTTTAATAATTGATTCCAACATTTTGCCCACTACCAATGTCAGGCTAATGGTCTAGAATTCCCAGTTTTCTCTCTCCCTCTTTTTAAAAAAAAAAAGTGGGGTTACATTAGCTACCCACCAATCCACAGGAACTGATCCAGAGTTTATAGAATGTTGGAAAATGACCACCAATGCATCCACTATTTCTAGGGCCACTTCCTTAAGTACTCTGGGATGCAGACCATCAGGCCCTGGGGAATTATCGACCTTCAATCCCATCAATTCCCCTAACAAAATTTTCTGACTAAGGATTTCCTTCAGTTCCTCCTTCTCACTAGACCCTCGGTTCCCTCGTATTTTCGGGAGGTTATTCGTGTCTTCCTTAGTGAAGACAGAACCAAAGTATTTATTCAATTGGTCTGCCATTTCCTTGTTCCCCATTATGAATTCATCTGATTCTGACTGCAAGGTACCTACGTTTGTCTTCACTAATCTTTTTCTCTTCGCATAGCTATAGAAGCTTTTGCAGTCAGTTATATGTTCCCTGCAAGCTTTTTCTCATACTCTATTTTCCACCTCTTAAATGAAACCCTTAGTCCTCCTCTGCTGGATTCTAAATTTCTCCCAGTCCTCAGGTTTGCTGCTTTTTCTGGCCAATTTATATGCCTCTTCCTTGGATTTAACACTATCCCTAATTTCCCTTGTTAGCCACCTTCCCCTTTTTATTTTTATGCCAGACAAGGATGTACAATTGTTGTAGTTCATCCATGTGATCTTTAAATGTCTGCCTATCCACCGTCAACCCTTTAAGTATCATTCGCCAGTCTATCCTAGCCAATTCACGTCTCATCCCATCGAAGTTACCTTTCTTTAAGTTCAGGACCCTAATCTCTGAATTAACTGTCACTAGCCACCTTAATAAAGAATTCTACCCAAGGGGTCTCGCACGATCAGGTTGCTAATTAATCCTCTCTCATTACTCAATACCCAACCTCTAGTTGGTTCCTCAACATATTGGTTTAGAAAACCATCCCTTATACACTTCAGGAAATCCTTCTCCACAATACTGCTACCAGTTTGGTTAGCCCAATCTGTATGTAGATTAAAAGGCACCCATGATAACTGCTGCACCCTTTTGCACGCGTCCCTAATTTCCTGTTTGATGCCATTCCCAACCTCCCTACTAATGTTTGGTGGTCTGTAAACAACTCCCACTAACGTTTTCTGCCCTTTGGTGTTTCGCAGCTCTACCCATATAGATTCCACATCATCCAAGCTAATGTCCTTCCTTACTATTGCGTTAATCTCCTCTTTAACTAGTAATGCTACCCCACCTCCTTTTCCTTCCTGAATATTGAATATCCCTAGATGTCGAGTTCCCAGCCTTGGTTACCCTGGAGCCATTTCTCCGTAATCCCAACTACATTATATCCGTTAACAGCTATCTGCGCAGTTAATTTGTCCACCTTATTACGAATGCTCCTCGCATTGAGACACACAACCTTCAAGCTTGTTTTTTTTTTTTAAAAACACTCTTTGTCCTTTTAGAATTATGTTGTAATGTGGCCTTTTGATTTTTGCCCTTGATTTCTCTGCCCTCCACTCTTGCTTTTCTCCTTCCTACCTTTTTCTTCTGCCCCCTTTTATTTACTTCCCTCTGCCTCTCTGCATAGATTCCCATCCCCCGCCATATTAGTTTAAACCCTCCCCAACAGCACTAGCAAACACTCCACCTAGGAAATCGGTTCCGGTCCTGCCCAGGTGCAGACTGTCCGGTTTGTACTGGTACCACCTCCGCCAGAACCGGTTCCAATGACCCAGGAATTTGAATCCCTGCCCCTTGTGCAACTCCTCAAGCCACGTATTCATCTGAACTATCCTGCAATTTCTACTCTGACTAGCATATGGCACTGGTAGCGATCCTGAGATTACTACCTTTGAGGTCCTACTTTTTAAATTTAACTTCTAGCTCCCTAAATTTAGCTTGTAGGACCTCATCCCGTTTTTTTTTTTTTTTTTTAAACTTATATCGTTGGTACCTATATGCACCACAATAGCTGGCAATTCACCCTCCCCCTCCAGAATGCCCTGCAGCAGCTCAGACATCCTTGACCCTTGCACCAGGGAGGCAACATACCATCTTGGAGTCTCGTTTGCGGCCGCAGAAACGTCTATGTATTCCACTTACAATAGGATCCCCCATCACTATAGCTCTCCCACTCCTTTTTCCTGCCCTCCTGTGCAGCAGAGCCACCCATGGTGCCATGATCTTGGCTACTGCTGCCTTCCCCTGATGAGCCATTGCCCCCAAGAGTACCCAAACGGTATATCGGTTTTGGAGAGAGAGATGACCACAGGGGACCCCTGCACTACCTTCCTTCCCCTGTTCTTCCTGCTGCTCACCCATCCCCTATCTGCCTTTGTAACCAACTCACTAAAATGTGCTATTCACGACATCCTCAGCATCGCGGATGCTCCAGAGTGCATCAGAGTGCATCCATGCGCAGCTCCAGTGCTGCAATGCTGTCTGTCAGGAGCTGCAGCTGGACACACTTCCTGCACACAGTGGTCAGGGACATTGGAAGTGTCCCTGATTTCCTACATAGCACAGGAGGAGCATGACATGGGTCTGGGCTCTCCTGCCATGACTTAACCCTTAAATTAATTTAATTTGGCAACAATGCCAAACATTATTCACTGATAAGAAAAAGATAAAATACTCACTTAGTCTGTAGAAAATGCATTCAGTAGAGGTCAGTTGGTCTCTGACATTTAAAAGCACGTGAGGAACTTCAGAATATGGTGTAGAAATGCAGATTACATTGGGCCTATTTTCCCCCCAGGTGACCATCACTACCAAACGCTATTACTGCAGCATGAATAACTAAATTGGAACGCATCACAGTGAAACAGCACTTGGCATGGGATATGGTTTCACCATCTGAAATGGACACTTTTTAAACACCACCACACTTGCCTTCTGAAGTTGCCCAAGGATCACAAACTCTAACAACTTGCATTTATATAGCAACTTTAATGTAGTAAAACATCCCAAGGAACTTCACAGGAGCATTATCAAACACAATTTCACACTGGGCCATATAAGGAGTTATTAGGACAGGTGACCAAAAGCTTGGTCAGAGGTAGGTTTTAAAAGGGAGAGAGAGAGAGTTAGAGAGAGGCGGAGAGGGTTAGGGATGGAATCACAGAGCTAAGGACCTAGGCAGCTGAAGGTACGGCTGCCAATGGTGGAGCAATCAAATTCGGGGAAGCGCAAGAGGCCAGAATTGCAAGAGCGCAGAGATCTCAGGAAGGCTGTAGGTGGTTACAGAGATAGGAAAGGACGAAGCCATGGAGGAATTTGACAGCAAGGATGAGAATTTTAAAATCTAGGTGTTGCTGGATCGAGAGCTAATGCAGGTCACTATTAACCATAGATTATATAGGCCACAAATAAATACCTTTTATTATTTTTTTTAAAAATCAGAGCTATATACAATGAAACAGCGACGTAATCAATCTATTCTAGAAATTAAGTAGATCTGATAATTTGTGAACAATGAAAATAATAATTCAATAAGCAATTACTCAAACAACTAAAATTTCACAATGTGCTACTGGACAAGAACTCATTTGTGTATACCTAGACTTTAAGAATCCTTGTAATACATTGCCTGTGGAATGCTCGTACATGATTAATAGGAAGTAAATCAGGTAAATAAAAAGATATTTCTTCATGGGCAGTGGACAAGCCTCTATTCATGTGTTGGACACTGTTGTTTACAGTTTGTGTTAAAAGAGAAGTGAGGAATGTGTACCCATATTAAAAAGGTCACAGGATCAATTTATCAAAAGAGCCATAAATGTGTGTCAAAAAAGTAGAAACAAAAATCAGAGAAAACTATAAATCTGAAGTTCAGCAGCAACAATGCTAAACTGAGAGTCATGCTTCTTAGAGGCGATTACTTCTATTATTCAAAAATACCAATAAAGGAGCGTTACCTCCCAGGACTTGAATGCCTTGGTTCTGACCGATCACGTGGTCGAGATAATAAAGTTCTTCCTGCGTGAACGCCTTGTGCCAGTGGGCTTGGTGTTTGCGTGGAGCGTTTGCTCATTCCCTCGGCTCGAGTAGCTGGGTTGGCAGGTGTACCCTGGGGCCTCGTCATCTCACTTTTGCTAGCAGCACTGGTTTGGTTGAATGTTCGATTCGGTGGCGTTACGGTCAATCCATTCTGGTTCACCATTAGCGAGTCTGCTGCAGGCGCTGTCCTTCTGTCAGTTAGCCTTGTACTTTCTGGCACCCTCAAAGTGCTTGGGCCTTCAGAAAAGTGGTACGGTCCAGGACTTGGAGCTCTAGAGACCCGTACATTGCTGTTCGGCTTGGGTGATGGTTTTATTGGCTGCAGGCGGTGTGCTGTCAAAATTAAAAGCATGCGTCTGAATTATAGTAGTATACATCATTCAAAAAATATTGGGACCTAGATTTGGGTTAGCTTATTGAGCTATTCGCACCAGGCTGTGTGGTCACTCCTGCAGGTCAGTTCCTCAGGGTCAAAGCGCAAGTTTTTGCACCAATATCATTTTGGGAGCTTAGTGCCCAGTATTGTCCACCACACCTACAATTAGCATAATGAAACAAAAGAAAAACAGCTACACAACCTCAGTTGTATGTAGTTTTATTCCATCACACACCCCTCCTCCCCCCCCCTCCCTCACCCACCCCTTTTTCTTTCCCATTTCTCCTTTCTTTTAACCTCCGAAAGATATCGTCCCCCTCACGGTCAGCTGTGGCTCAGTGGGGTGCACACTCGAGTCCCACTCCAGGGACTCGAGCACATAAATCTCGGCTGACACTCCAGTGCAGTACAGAGGGAGTGCTGCACTGTTGGAGGTGGAGTCTTTCAGCTGAGAAGTTAAGCCAAGTCTGCTCTCAGGTGGACGTAAAAGATCCCATGGCACTATTTCGAAGAGCAGGGGAGTTATCCTTGGTGTGCTGGCCAATATTTGTCCCTCAATCAACATAGCAAAAACAGATTATCTGATCATTATCACATTGCTGTTTTTGGGAGCTTGCTGTGCACAAATTGGCAGCCACATTTCCCACAATGCAACAGAGACTACACTCCAAAAGTAATTAATTGGCTGTAAAGCGCTTTGAGACATCCGGTAGTCGTGAAAGGCGCTATATAAATGCAAGTCTTTCTCTTCTTTATGTTCTCTAGAGTTAAGAAGGAGAGGTGATCTCATTGAAACATACAAAATTCTTACAGGGCTTGACAGGGTAGATGCAGGGAGGATCTGTCTCCTGGCTACAGAGTCTAGAACCAGAGGTCACAGTTTCAGAATAAGGGGTTGGCCATTTAGGATGGAGATGAGGAGAAATGTCTTCACTCAGAAGGTGGTGAATCTTTGGAATTCTCTATCCCAGAGGGCTGTGGATGTTCAGTCGTTGAGTATATTCAAGATAGATTAATAGATTTTTTTCCCCACTGGGAACAGTTTATCTTGGCAATGAGTGTTGACAGGCTATTCAAATATAACAGAGGGGGAGGGTCATCATCACAGCCAAGCCCAATACTGTCCTTACCGGTATCAACCTGCAACTAGAACTTGTATTTAATGTAGTAAAATGTCTCAAGGCACTTCAAAGGAGCATTATCAAAATTTGAGAGCGAGCCACGCATGGAGATATTACGGCAGATGATCAAAAGCTTTTTCAAAGAGGTATGTTTTATGGAGCGTCTTAACGAGGCAGAGGGGTTTAAGGAGGGAATTCCAAAGCTTGGGGCTTAGCGACTGAAGGCATGGCCAATGGTGGAGCGATTACACTTGTGGATGTGCAAGAGGCCAGAACTGGAGGTGTGCAGATATCTCAGAGGGTTGTAGAAGGATCCAGTGATAGGGAGCGCGAGGCCATGGAGGAATTTGAAAACTAGAATAATTTAAAAATCAAGGCATTGCTTAACCAGGAGCCAATGTAAGTCAGCAAGCACAGGGGTGATGGGTAAACAGGACTTGGAGAGAGTTAGGTCACAGGCAGTAGAGTTTTGGATGACCCAAGTTTACAGAGGATGGAAGATGGGCAGCCAGCCCGAAATGCATTGAAAGAGTCAACTCTGCAGGTAACAAAGGCATGGAACATAAATTTTATAGCACAGAAAATAAGGCATTCGGCCCAACAGGTCAATGCTGGTCTTTGAGCCACACAAGCTTCCTCCCACCTTACACACATGCAGTTCTGGGAAAGGATGCAGTTTAGCAATCAGGAGTGAGATCCCTGGCCAATTTTTCTTCCACAAGCCAGGATGGAGTAGCTAATTGTAGTGCTCTAACTACTGTCCTCACCAAGATTTGCAAATTCAGCACAAACAGGGGTGTGAACCTGGGACCTTTCCAGTCTTTATGGCTCAGATGAGAACATTGGGGGTGAAATTTAAGTTCAGTGGGGGAGCAAAACAGGCAACGCCCATTATACACCCACCCGATTTTCCTGTCGATAGACTTCAATGGTGTACAACAGGCAACCGATCCGCTCTCGCCTGTTTTGCCTCACCGCTGAAACTGAATGTCACCCCGTTTATCTGAGCCATCAGGCTGGCACTCACTGTATTGAACTAGAGAGGCTAGGCATGTTTCAAGGAAAAAACATGTGATAAATTCTCTAAACCAGAAGGCTGAGGAGGCTCAGTCTTTGCGTATATTCAAGACAGAGATTGATAGATTTTTGAATATTAAGGGAATCAAGGAATATGGGGATAATGCAGGAAAGTGGAGTTGAGGTAGAAGATCAACCATGATCTCACTGAATGGCAAAGCAGGCTCGAGTGGCTGAATGGCCTACTCCTAATTCTTATGCTTTTATAAAAAGGTGGTCACATAAACTCTGTAGCCTATGTGCTATCTTCCATGCAAGATAATACACAGCATTGCATTCTTAAATATTTAAGAATTGTGACACTGATTATAATGCTCTTGCATTACAGAGGTGAGAAGCAGAGCAAAGTGATAAATCAGAGACCGTGGATTACCAGTTACTGAATAATGGATTTTCTAATGTTTCCTTTAATTATGAATGTCGTGTTTTGTTTATTACTGAATGATGGATGGACAGGTCTCAGTAAGCCTATCAAGAGGCTTATGCTATTGATCAAACAATCAGATGAAATGCAAAATCACAGCAATGCTATATTCTGGCTGATGTGCTCTGAATTGCTGCTGGCATAAACAAAATCCACTTCAAAAGGGAAGAGGTGACGCACATCATTGGAGTTTCAATGTGCTGTGTCATGCAGTGATGGGGTTTATAGGTTCCTCCCCAGACCCCATTCCCTCTTTCTCCACACCCCCACATGTTCCAGCCGTGCAGAAGTCAGGCTCTGCCCTGTAAAGAGGCAGGGGGGGGAAATCAGTGGGAGTCCTTGGTCTGCTCCTGTGCATCTCCAAGTGGTCAGCTCAAAGAAGCATCAGAGAGGAGGCCGAGCAGTGAGCAACTGTTCCCCTCCATAGGCACAGGACTGGTGGGGAAACAGGGAAAGCAATTGCTCCTCTAGTGTTAATAATGGGGTTGCAAACCATCCCCACTCTGAACGACTTCCTTTTGCCTCACTTGGGTTGGGCCCAGCTCAGCTTACTGCCAGGACACAGCTCACTGAGGTCAGCTTAAGCTGCAAAACTGGAACTCAATTTTATTTTCACTTGTATTCTTATGCAACTGGGCTCGCCTGTGGGAAATTGACACGAGTAGCATTTTAGAAATGTTACCTCTCCATTTTCTTCCTATTGGTGGATTTAAGATTCATAAGTAGGGTGTAACATGGAGAGCAGACACTACACACTTGACTTGTCAAACAGGTGTGCCCAGCAGCACAAGAATATATGTACTGACTGGCAGAGAGAGAGAGCAGCATTGGAGTCAAGAGCAAAGATAGGAACAGGCGAGTGCTGTCCATTCCTTGATGAACCCACTCTATCCTCTGCAAACTCACCTACATCCAAATGTTCTATCCATTCTCCCCCACCCACATAGGAATGCATCATCCGGGACAGTAACCCCAGCTGATTTAGAGTCGACATGCACTCCACTCACTGCCACTTTGAATGCACTCGTGTTTAAAAAGGGGTGTTAGAAGTGCTATAGTGCAGAGTAGAGGTTGACCATAACAACTAGTGACATCCTCCACAGTGGGCAGAAACAGACAGAACATTGGGACGTGGGTGGGTGGATACTGGAGAGACAGAGCACCATTCCTGTTCTTCAGAACTTCTAGCAGTTAGATAAATATGAGGAAGAAAGGAATAGGTTTTTTTTTTTTAAATTCACAGGATGTGGGTGTCGCTGGCAAGGCCAGCATTGATTGCCCATCCCTACTTGCCCTCGAGAAGGTGGTGGTGAGCTGCCTTCTTGAACCCCTGCAGTTCGTGGGCTGAAGGTACACGTTGTCATAGCGTTTTGGTACAACAGAGTGGCTTGCTAGACCATTTCAGAGGGCAGTTAAGAGTCAACCACATTGCTGTGGGTCTGGAATCACATAGGCCAGACCAGGTTAGGATAGCAGATTTCCTTCCCTAAACGACGTTAGTGAACCAGATGGGTTTTTACATCAATCCGATAGTTTCGTGGTCACCATTACATAACCACTATGCTACATTCCCGATATGCTAATAGGATTAGATGACGAGGGATGGGAGGGGGCCTCATGTGGAGCATGGGCCGGATGGCCTGTTTCTGTGCTGTATATTCTATGTAATCAATGTTTGTTGCCCATAGTTTAGCTGTAGATCTGGAGAGGTTAATTTTTTTTTTATAAAGTGAACGAGGAGGAAAAGAGGAAGACATTCAAAGTTGGAATAGATTAACCCAATGTTCTAGCAGATAAAAGGCATCTTCCAGTATAATGCCAAGCAGTACAGACCAGGGCCGGTTCCTAGTCCTGGGATAGCAGATCTTAGCTGCTGCAATCAGCACCCTGAGGCCAAGGAGGAAAAAATAATAATAAAAAAAAATCAACTAGGGTCCCCATTCCAGATCACTAGCCAATATCCCTGGTGAGGACAGGATCAGGTTTGATTGGGATACTCCTTTGCTGAATAGATCACTGGCATGTGCCATCTCGGCTCACACAAGAAATGGCTATGTGTCTGAGGCTCTGGTGGACTACCAGGACCCATGAAAGTGTACCATAAAACAAAATCAACACCTTCAGGAGAGGAGGGTGGAACACTGGAAAATGTTACTTAATAAAAATAGATTACAACAAATAGCTCACAGGGTGTTTTCACAATTGCATCATCACTTAAATTGAAATTGCCTAAAAAAGGTTTTGATTGTTTCCACAAGAGAAGATCACTGTAGGCCTGTGTTGCCAAAAAGCACAAAATGGAACATGTTATGTAGCTGGGGCAGTTCAACTGATTCTGCCTCCAAGAATTGCAAAATAAGCAGTACCAGGTTACCTGCCCAGGCCTCAGGACAAGTAGGAGTTTGATGACAGGAAATCACTCGTCAAATCTGATGAGCAATTTTTGAATGGAGTGTTTTTGGCTAGTGCTATTTAACATTCTAGGGTCTCACAATCAAGCCCAATCCTGTTCTCATCCAACACCCACATACTTCTGGTAGCAGTCACTGGATAACAATCAAGAAACTTGTCCGATTTTCCCCCTCCCTAATCAAGGGACTCTGGGACAAATTCCTATGACCCAGTGTACATTTATCTAACTCTTCAGAAGAACATGCAAACCCAAGGCCATCTGGTCTATATTAGCTCTGCTACACACTGCCTTTCCCAAATAAGCCATACACCTTTATGAATGTGTTTGAAAATGAATGTAGAACATTGAATGTTTCCACTTGTGGGGAAGAGCATAACTAGAGGCCATCGATAAAAGATAGTCACCAAGAAATCCAATAGGCAATTCAGAAGAGCCTTATTTACCCAAAGAGTGGAGAGAATGTGGAACTCGCTATCATGGAGTGGTTGAAGCGAATATTATAGATGCATTTAATGGGGAGGCTAGACAAGCATATGAGGGAGAAGGGAATAGAAGGTTATGCTGATAGATTTAGAGGAGGAAAGACAGGAGGAGGTTCGAGTGGAGCATAAATGTTGGCACGGACTGGTTGGGCTGAATGGCCTGTTTCTGTGCCGTATATCTGATGAAATCCAGCAATCAGTGATTGAAGTCTGGATTTGAGGTCAGTTCATCTGGACAATCTCTACAGGTCATTGTGTTATACCTTTACAAAGGCTGGGGCTCTTTTCTCTAAAAAAAAACTGAGGGATGACCTAATAAGGGGTCTTCAAGATGAAAAGGTTGAGAGACAGAGACGATGTTGCCACTTGTGGGAGAGATCAGAACTACGGGCCATAAATACAAGACTGATAAATCCAATAGGGAATTCAGGAGAAACTTCTTTATCCAGAGAGTGGAACAGGGATTATTTGCGGTGAATAGCACAGATGCATTCAAGTGGAAGATAAGCGCATGAGGGAAGGATATATTAATGGGGTTAGATGAAGAGGGGCGAGAGGTGGCTCATGTGGAGCACAAACACTGGCATAGACCCGTTGGGCCGAATGGCCTGTTTCTGTGCTGCAACTGCTTTGTAATCCTGTAAACAGAGCAACAACTGGATGTGCTCTTCAACACTTAAGATATCAATGCTGTTGTACAACATGAATTCTTTAGAAAAATGTCACTCAGTACATCTCATCTGTTATCGGCTTTTTTGATACTTTTACATTTACTTGTCTTTATATAGCACCTTTAACATAGTAAAACATTTGAATGCAAAATAGTCAAAACTTTGAGTGATAGTATATGGGAGGCTGAAAACATCAGGTGACTGTCCAATGGGAATTAACTGGGAAGTTTGGAAAAGAAACGAGAGACAGCAGGAAGTGGAATTCACCTCACTGCACACACTTACACGGTGAAGCACATCTACAGGGATCGTGCTTGTTCAGGTAATGCTCAAGAGTATCCCAACCTCCTCCGACACGCACCATCACATGATTTCTCAGAACCTTCAGAAATAAAAAGGAAAATTCTTAGTTATTCCGCGACCCAGTTCAAAGCAAATGGTTTCTAAATATTCAATTAAGCTGTACTTCACTTTATGGGCGAGATTGAAGGGTTGTAGGAACAACATTAAAGCATGGTCACTGCCAATCACAGAGAAGGGTTGCAGAGAACATGCACATCAGTAAGCAATCCCATGTTAGGTGTAACACATCTGATAGAGGGTAAAATGTCCCACCTGCTTGATAGTCATTTTCTACATCCATCATCCTTTAGGCCTCTGAGCAAACCTGCTCTTTTAGTGCTTATCCACTTATACCCCACTAAAAATGTTATCTATACAAATGTGGAGAAACAGGATTGTGTAATGACTGGTGGGTTGGTGATTGGATCAGCTAATCAAGCAGTGTCATGTGCTGAAGAACCAATTACTCTGGAAAAGCAATTTCAGAAACAGACACCAGGCAATTATTTTGTTCTATACTCCAGTTTCCTGTGCCCACTTACTCCATGGCCTGCTTGTATTCCACTTGCTCCCTAGATTGTCTAGACTCCCAGGTTTAACCTACCTCCCCTTACCCCTCTGATGGTCTTTGGCCCTTGCCAATGGCTCGCACCTTGTCTGGAACCGACCTCTATATACATTTCCAGAATTCCATGCCCCAGCTCGTGAGCAATGACCAGAGATAAAAAGTTATTTATTGTTGAATGCTGCTGGTTCTGGGATATGCACTCAGTAATGCGTTGAGGGGAGATTCCCAAAACTCATTTCGTGTAGGACGGAGTAGATCTGGGCTGGATTCAAACTATTATCCAGAGCTGAAAGGCGAATGCAGTAATTTGCTGCGCCACCCTGCTCTTCATCTATCACAACCACCCCCTCCACTCAATGCAGTAATTCGCTGTGCCACCTTGCTCAACTACCCCCGCCTCCCGCAAGTTCCACTAATTTGATTTACTTCTGTTTATTTTCCAGTTGCGGGTTATGTGATTTAGCGACATTGCTGAATTTCACCTACAGCAGCCACATTTTGGACAATCGAGAGGGGACATTGCCACAGTTATGGTCTATGCTGGAACATAAAGAAAAGGGATATAGAATAACATCAGCAGGCCTGCTGAATATTTATTCATTCCTTTCTCTGATTTTATTTACGGGGATCTGGATAAGTCTTTGAAATAGGAAGAATATAATAAAGTAAGGGGGAAAGTGGCATTAGGGTGCACAGCGCCAGTTAAAGAGCTGGCACCAACACCAGTACAGACAAGATGGGCTGAACGGCCATTTGATAGTGTAATTTCTACCACTGTGATTTCAGTTACGGTTATAGAATCATAGGTCATAGAATTACAGCACGGAAGGAGGCGATTTGGCCCATTGTGCCTGTGCCAGCTCTTTGAAAGAGCTTTCTAATTAGTCCTGCTTCCCTACCCTTTCCCCATAGTCCTGCAATTTTCTCCCCTTCAAGTATTTATCCAATTCCCTTTAGAAAGTTACGATTGAGTCTGCTTCCACTACCCTTTCAGACAGTGCATTCCAGATCATAACTTTATCATAAAGAAAAAGTAGCCAAATTATATTGTATTGAAATTATGCTGCATTGCAGCCTATGGGAAAAAAAATGAATTTAATTTCCCATCAGTAGTAGCACAGCACTAATAAATCTTGCAGAGCACAGCTTTTTGTATGTTCTAATTCCAAAAGTGCCTCAAGTTTGTGAAACTTTTGAATATCCCAACAGAGGTTAATTCCAATGAGTGGCTGTTGCAGATCTGCAGTTCCTGTTTAAGATGGCAGGACACTTTCCTCCTGGGGTTGGGGGCCTCTCTATCATAAAATTATGAGATGCCTAGGCGATAGAGTGGAGAGAAAGGACCTCTTTCCCTTAGTAGAGAGGTCAATAACCAGGGAGCATCGATTTCAAGTAATTGGTAGAAGGATTGGAGGAGAGTTTAGGAGACCTTTTTTTCCACCCAGAGGGTGGTGGGGGTCTGGAACTCACTGCCTGAAAGGGTGGAAGAAGTAGAAATCTTCATTGCATTTAAAAAGTACTTGGATATGCACTTGAAGTGCTATAACCGATAGGGCTATGGACCAAGGGCTGGAAAGTGGAATTAGGCTGGATAGCACAGACACAATGGGTTAATTGGCCTCCTTCTGCACCCTAAATTTCTATGATTCTATGATCACCCAACAGCAGAGTCGCAACTAAAACGCCTGAACTTGCATTTGTAGGAGAAACAACATTTGTTGGGAAGGAGAGGCTCCCCCACAAACAAGCATTCTAAAAATGATTGCCTTTGTACTTGCTGGGCGTCTGAGCTGAGGTTCTGCTGGAAGATTGACAGAGGCAACCTTTGACTGCCTCCTATGCAAAACAAGTATGGACAAAGTCCACCGATGCATATCGTAAACAGTTTTTTCGTGTGTTGAAGGTGGAGTGCCCAATCTGGTACCGTTTTATTTTTCAGTACCTCCTGGCAGCTCGATGTTTGCACCATCAAATCATGCTGTACTTTAAGGGTTGCAATTTCTCCCTTCCTTCCAGTCCCAAATTCTTAACATCCACTTTGTACTGCCCCTTATAGGAGTAAAATTCAAATGTTTTGACTACCCTTGCTGTACGGTAGATGTATAAATTTAGAGGTTCAATGGACCAAATGGTGGAGGCAAGAAAAAAGGAGCCAGAACCGGTGGTTTAGCTCTTCAACGTCTCATGTTATTGGTACAAGCCTTGTGTAGTAGTGTTACACACAGCTCCCTCACCACAGTGTACTTGTGACTGTACTTAATGTTGTAATAAACAAAGTTAAAATGGTTATGGCACAAGGCTCTTACTCTGATGAAGATCAAAGTGCTGGTCTCACCGACTTTATATTTACCCTCAGATACTTTTGTCATAGGGAACTGTGATGGACAGGAGCAGTGGCCGAGGATCTCACGGACCTGAGGGAGAAAAACAAAATCATCACATTAATAAATGCAGTATATTGGTTTACATTGAATTTCTCCAATCTTCACAGCCTTTCCTTGTATTATAAATAGCCAACACTGCCAAGATCTCCTAATTTTATTTGTTTTATATATAGATAAAAACATTTGCAGTTATAGTAAGTCTTGACTGATTTCACAATAGTACAACCTACAATACATTCTCCAGGACAAGTTCTGGTCTTTATGAACAAGCATCATCTACTGCTGAAAAAAAGTTAAAAAAAACACACAAGTAGAAACTTGGAATCAGAGCAATTGTGAACTCTGTTCCTATTGATGTAAAGAGAACAGAGGATAAAATAATGCAGTGTTTTCTGCAACGTTGTTTAAAGAGACAGTATCCCTTCAGTTAGTGAGAAGAAAAATAATTAGATAGAAACTAAGCCTTGCACATTGCAAGGACCAATTCACAGTACGACTGAATGGAGAAATGCAAGTTGGATGTCCCAACCCAGTATTAGCCGTACTGCGCAGGGTGGCACAGAATGGAGAGAAATTAGCAATAGTGCCTGTGCCAGACTGCTCGTGTGTAGCTCATGACAGTCAGCGAAGAGTGATGTGGACACAGGCTAGAGAATTAACTGCTCAACTGCTCTTTTAGCACAGATGATGATCTGGGGAACAGGTGAGTGGGGGTGGGTTTGAAGTCCCATGAAGAAATTAGGCTGGGGAAAGGGACAGACTGTTCCTTACTGGGCAGCTACATAGCCTCTCAAAGACAAAGAAAAATGGAGGCTTATTCAACATGGACGATACTTTTACTGATGATCAATTGTGTTTCAAATGAGTGAAAAATCCATTACCACCATTATGAACATTAGCTAAAGTACTTTAGGATTATACTGAATTTTCACAAAACACCCATCTAGTGCCCACCCCACCAGTTCAATGGATTAGAACATTCCAAAAAAGCAATATTCTTCAACTTTTGGTTTCAATGCCATTGAATGGCCTGTCTGTGTGTGTCATCCAAAAAGTTCGAGAGGGTTGCATGTGTAGGAATAGGATAAGGCTGAATGTTCACAATCAGCAGGGAGAGAGTGCTCCTGTGCGCAGCACAAAATCCATTTGTAAACTGCTAACCTTTTGTTGCTAGTTTTGTGAAATTTTCTCATCATTTGGTATAAAGTGGCTGGTGAAAAAAAAACTGAGTACATGCCAGCTGCTGAACAAGCGAGGCAGTGAGCTGTGTAGCAGGATTGTTTGAAGCCGCTACACCATGCGAGGCAAAAATGCAAGTTCAGGCAAAAACCTAAGAATGAATTTCATGACTAAAGGACTAAAAAGCTCCGCATGCTACCCACTGCTTAAATGTTACTTAAGAAGATATCAAGTTATTGACAATTAAGGAGCTCTCTGTATTTTATTACAAGGGTTTGAAAGCAACTGTGTATAAAATCACCCAAGATATTGTATACATAGTCCCACAGAGTGGTAGTGGTACTCAACTTTCAGACTCCCCACATGCGGAGCTCCAGATCTCAGTCAGAGATGTCTGGGAAGCCACCTCAATAATTCCCCATGAGAGAAGAGGGGCAAATTGGAAAGTACAGTCGATAGATGTTGCTTCAGCTGGCTAGCCAAGGTCTTTCCACAGGCTCCAGTCTACCATTAGTCTCAGGAGGAACAGCTATCCAACACAAGAAAATACTCTAAAACCGCACGAGATGCAAGTGAATTAATTTGTCGATCACCTCTGAAGCAGAGAAAGAGTCATCGTCCTCTCTTCTAAATAATTTCAATGCAATAGGCCCAAGGTTGGAATGCAGCTCCCCTGTACATCGTATCAGTTCGAGCTGCATTTCAGTGAAGGCAGAATCGGTGATGTATGGAAGATGAAATATTGTTGTTGTTGCAACTTGAAAGCACTGAGCTCTCTGCACATCACCTCATTCAAATTGTGTTTAATGTTTTTAATGCAGCAATAAAGTGCTCATTTGAAACAATGTGAATCACAGATTTTCCCAAGGCAGCTAAACTCTTGCTGAATTGATACACGTGCTGAAAGACTTTGAACACTTAATTTTGTTGTCATCCAACCATAATGTGACCCAACGGTGACTATTAGATTTTGGTGAATGGAGTGGGGAGGGTTTGGCAGGTTTAAAAAACAATTTATACCAAGGTTGTATCGGTTAACCAAGTAGAGTTAGAATTTCTGACTTTATTTTCTGTTTTTAATACAGGTTGAGTGTCCAAAATCCGGAGTTCCGAAATTCGTAATGTTCCGAAATCCGGACTCTTTCCTCCCCACCCCCTTACCTCAACCGCCCGACCCACCCGGCCAGGGCGTTTCTGGATTCAGGTCATCCAGAAATACAGGATATCCAGAATGGCCTCGGTCCCGAGGTTTCTGGATTTTGGACGCTCTCTACCTGAACAGAGTAAACAGTGTCTGTTTTGAAGATTTCCCAAACGAGGACAAATCATAGCATTTAGTTCAATGCAATTTCCTCCATAATCACATGCCCAGCTACAAAGTCATACTGTGACCTAGCGCCATTCTATTTTGTTTTCCAGCAATCAGCCCACTGGCATCTGAATTAGTGGCAGTGTCAAATTACTGCTGGGCAAAGTGAGTGCAGTTAAGTGGCAAATTAAGATAAAGCTTCCATCCGGTACCTGAACCACAACAGTAGCATTTACCAAAACCATCATCGTGTTCGGCTCTTTATTTGCAATGGTACTTCTTCAACAGGATGTTTTCAACAAGCACAATGAAAACATTTGAACACAGTAATATTGCAGAAACAACGGTCACAACATGGGCTCGGGTTTCACTGGCCATTTGAAATGTCGCAGCCCATGTAGAAACATATACAGGATCCAGCACCTGAGCTGCACACATTTTCAAAACGCAACAAATTTTTCTCTTCATGATTGATAAAGACATGAAAAAGAGCACTACTGATAACTGCGCATTTTAAGCTGGAGTTTTCCTGACCTAATATCACCTCCCATCTCTCCTGAAGACAACACCTTATGTCGGTACATGGTTTCACAGGCTTTCAGGTACCTCAATGGAGTGGCTATTCTTTATGCACGTTTGGACATGGAGTGTTGATAGATCACATGACAGATGGAGGGGGCAGGAAAATCTGAGCCAATCCCAATCAGATCTCCACACAGGTATTTTCAGCAGCAATCATTGGATAATGACAGGAGTGGCAACTATGGCTGACTTTTCCCCCCCTCTAACCCAGGGCCAGTGAAGCCAATTGTGCTGCCACACCATCAACCTGCCCACGGCCAACTAGCTCAGTGAACACCAGAGATAGGGCTTTCCAATCTGTACAGGACCTTTCCACACCAACAATACAGGGGGAAGAGAAGGGAGCAGTAGGATGCTCATTCTTCAAATTGAATAGTGAAAGTTAAAGATTCATTCGATCATGTGAATGAGCCACAAAAAGCTGGGAAATTGGCCTCCGGGGCTGAGGGATATCACTCCTGTGAAGCATCTTGGAATGTTTTACTAGGTTAAAGGCACTATATAAATGCAAGTTATTGCATCTATATCCAGCCTTGGAAATTCTGAGGAGGTTACAGTCTGATTAGAAGGCTAGCAACCACAGTGATTTTTAAAAAATTCATTTGTAACTTTTTTTTTTTATAATTACAAAGCTAAGTTTTCAGCTGAATGTGGGCCTCTTGGAATACACTTTTGAATGGCAGACACTAAACAAAATAAAGATAGCACAGTGAAGATAAATATAGGTTAATGCTGACCAGAGGGCCCGCTGTTCAAACCTAAACAAGTTTCTGCTACCGAGAGAGCTATAATATATTTTTTTAAACAGCTTATTCTAGCAGCTGTTACGGTCTGTAAAAACAAGCCAAATCTACTGGTGTGTGCTAAACAGGAAAAGCACTTCTAATGACGTCTTTGGGATTTGAACAGAGGACAGGCCCTGAACTGGATCAGCAGAGTCATACCACCAATCCGCCCTGAACTGGTTGCACCATCTGCTGCCACAGTGCCCAGCGAGCTGATGCAAGTGAGGCACATTAACCTGCATCGTCACATGTCTGTACTCGTGTAGTGGCACTCCACGTGCCGGAGAAAACCCTGCGTGTGCGTGTAGCTCACTTCACCCAGTCATGGAGCATAAAATCTGCTCACTGCAACAACTTATATTTATATAGTGCCTTTAACATAGTAAAATGTCCCAAAGTGCTTCACAGGAGTGTTACAAGACAAAAAAGTTGGCACAGAGCCAAAAAATAAATTATGACCGATGAAGGTTTTAAGGAGAAAAGAGGTAGAGAGGGGAAGAAGTTTAGGGAGGGAGTGCCAGAGCTCAGGGCCTAGGCAGCTGAAGGCACAGCCACCGATGGTTGAGCGATTATAATCACTCGCATTAATTAGCAGCCTTGTGAGGGGCGGGGGAGGCAGTCAGACACACACGTAAATAGTTAACCAGTTTCAAGGCCCAGTACAAGGTCATTCATTACTAGAATCCTGGCTGCTTTCCCCCCCCTCCCTAACCAAAGGGTTCTGAAGCCTTTTGTCGTGCCCCTGCTGCTGGCTTGGCCCAGAACAGTGAACACCAATGGGTGCAGAGTGAACCTGGCACCATCCTAGTCTATATGGCTCAGCTACTCACTGGATACATTCGCTTGGCTTTCATTTTAATTAGCTTTTTTGTTAGTTATTTACTCAACCGCTTCAGGTCCCCTCTCCAACGTCAGGAAGAGCAAGTAAACTGCTCCTGGGCCTCTGAGCGGCTTCAAGGATGTTAACAAAAATAAACCTGGGATGACTTGGGTGGTAAAGGATCACACTTTCCCTGTGTAGACAAAAGACTTGACAGATCAACCGCGTGGGTTCATTACTGATATTAAACTACTCGGCAACAGTGTATAAATGTACCAATGTGCTATGTCAAGTTGTCATTTAACAGCAAATTGGTATATATTTTTTTCCGTTAGATTTAACACACTTACTAGCATATTAATTGGTCTAGAAATTGACAAGAAATCACTGTGGTCAATAAATTCTTACCCAAATTATAAAATTAAATCGCATAACAAAATCATTACATGACTTTATATGTTGGGTCAAATTTTAACAGAGAGCCATCTCATTATAACAGTGCGTTTTAAACAATCAGCAATGTGGGTCTTCATTGCACACTGTACAATTACAGCATTAATAATTTAGGACTCAAATACATGAAGCCAATTTATATTATGCATAGCTAAATATTTGCATGTTAAAATGCAGTGTTACATTAGCCCAATGAAGATAGAGTGATCATTTGAAAGTCGCACATCATTACAGTTGAAGTATTTATCAGTCAGACTTTCATTAACTTTGTCCTGTCAACATTCATCACCATAATAGCTCCTTCATTTGCCTTCAGAACACACAGCTCCTCAAGCCGAACTCAGTGTTCTCATTTTTCACTATCTGATTACACATTCAGCCCAATTCCAGGAGTAATAAAGGACATAGGAGTCATAAAACGAAATGGCGACCAATCAGGATCACCTAAAAGAATAATTCAGGCGATAGTCTCAAATCCTTTTCTTATATAAATAGTGCAATAGCACAGTGGCCGCGAGTGATTCAAAGCAAGTTCCAAAGGTTGGTCGTTAGTCTGAGTTGGCTGATTTTACTCCAGATTGGTGATGTGAGCAATACATTTGGCTGAAGCATACATTGGCGAGCGAGCGAGAGAGAGAGCTGAAAACACAGCCAAGATTCCTAAATTCTGTCCAGTGATCCCTGCTGGAAGGTTAATAGTCTGCTGACATTCGCTGTCTTTGCTTCGACATCAAGTATTGCTACTTGGGTGAGGGGATGGACTACGATCAACAGGATTTGAGCCCCTCTGAAGAGTGGGTGAAAACAGCAGCGAGTAACAATTGTCCTGTGGATCCTTATAGTTCAATAATCTACAACATTTAGAAATGCCACTATTATTGTAGTAACTATTTCACTTGTAATGTTCCTTTTCAGAGCTTGATCACTGGGGCATTCACAATTACTTGCTGGTTCTGCTTTTTTGAGTGGATAAGTACAAAGGTGCAACTTTTCACAATGCCATCATGAACAGAGAATTTTCAGACGTGACAGTTTATCCAACCAAGTTATCAGGCTTGCAGAAACTCTGGCTTTTGTTAAGAACACTAATTATTTCAGGGTGCAGTGCATAAAACCTAAAATGCTTAGTTATATGGATGGGCTCCCAGCTCTAATTCTTCAAAAGGGAAGCAGGCAAGGTATGAGTTTTCCCATTCAGTTTTATTTTGATGATAAAATCCATCACCGATTACAATTCTGCATTCATCCCCAGTCTCCCTCCCTGATCGAAGTCGGACTAAAAAAAAATGCCCCCTTATTTCAATTAGTGGACAGGAACTCTATATAAAACGGACACAAGTGGAAGCTGCTAGACCCCACAATTTGTGCGCTGAAAATGCTTATTTTAAATTATCCTTTATAATCTTGCTTGGCCTGCTTGTGAGGAATGCGTTTAAAAATACCACACGCGCATTTCAGTGTTTGTTTACAATCTGAAGTTTACATTTACATCAGAAATAACTCGAGCCCTTCTGGCAGACTCACAATAAGCTTTGGAAAATGTCACCTCGTGCTGCAGGAGACCCCACATTGACTGACAGAACAAGAGCTCCAAGTCTCACAAGCAAAATATTTATGACTTGAGCAGGGGGCAGACTGGCCATATGGGATAGCGGGAGATTTCCCCAAGTACTTTCTGTGGACAGTTCAATAGCGCTATATCAGCGGCAGGCCCTTTTCCGTGAGAATTCCAAAGAATCCTCTCGCTCTCTCTCTCTCTTCCCCCCCCCCCCCCCCCCACCCCCACAACCCTTTCGTGGGAGCCAGTCCATACCTGGACTCAAATCAAAACTGCTGAACAACAAAGATTTCTAAATATCAAAATGGTCACTTTTGCAACACTTCACCCTGTAACAATATTGAAATATTGCATACTGCCCCATTTTAATGCGTTTAGTTCCTCCCTCCACCCCATTTACTGCACCACTCTAGCTCAAAAGGGCAGCGGGCAATCTACTTCCAATTTCTGCCCCTGCTTTTGTTGGGAAATGGGAAGCATTCAGCTTCTGCTAAACATCACACAAATACACTATTCCCGCTGCAATATTTCACCCATTGTCCCCCGAAGATGTTGAATGCGGTTCCTTGCCCAACAGACTTTACCACCGAACATCAGGGTGGTCATTGTATAATATCCGTGTAAACAGAATCACCATAATAGTTCTGTACACAAGATGTATGAGTTTTCGAACAATGCAATGAAACAAAACCCAATATAACTACAAGTTCCAACTAGGTGGTGTAATATTACTCCAGACATACAAGATTGGCATCAGTTTCTGCCAGTCATGACACCCAACACAGGGGAAAAAAAACACCATGGGCCAAAAATTTGTGGCTCTTTTGGGACAATCTCGCTGTAACTTGTGGGAGTGTACTGCATGGGCCACAGATACAGAGTCCTGGCCTTGTTTGGGTGTGTCTGGGATGGCTGCTCAGGGTAGAATTTGCAAATGAGGCAAGGAGCGGGGGAGGCTCTCTAAGGGACTTCCTATGTTCCCATCACTCACAGAAACCTGGTGTAAGCAAGGACAGGTATACCTACCCAAACAGGGCAAGAAGGGCACACCTGGGAGACCAGGCAAAGATTGTGGGTTGGAATCCTAAAGAGGCCATTTTTCTATTATACTTCCCATGGCAGGCAAGCACCTACCATTGCCATAATAACGAACATGACCCCACGAATTCTGGTGATGTCAGCAGCGCAGGTTCCAGGCAAGCACACCTTGGCACTTAAGAATGTGCCCTCCCTGCAAATTTCTGACCCCAAAAGGTCAATAAATAAAATGAACCCATTCTTGAACTCCACACATCATATATCGGAGTGCATTTCAAGAACAGAGCACACCTCAAAGTGAAATGGCACAAGTCATCGCAAAGCCTTGATGATGTGCAACATGCTCCAATTATGTGCTATTCTATAAAGATACGGTTATTGTTCAAAATCAAATGGCGATCACATTGCATTTATGACAGTGCAAGGACAGAAAGAGATGTTGAGGACAGCAATACTTAACTGAAAAAAGCAAATTATAGCAAGATATAAAAAGGGATCTTGCCCACATTAAATGGAAGGAAAAATTGACAAACAGAACTGTGTATATCATCAGCAATGGTGGATAGGGTTCAAATCAAACATGTTTGAATAAAGAAAAATGAAAAAGGGATTGCATTGAAGGCTGGGGTTCCATGGATGAATAGGGATATTAAATCAAGCCTAAAACTAAAATGGAGAAATGTTTTAGTGCATACACTGACCGGGGGGGGGTGGGGGAGGAAAGTGTTTAAAAATATATAGGAAAGCTATAAGATTAAGGTTAAGAGGGTTTACGAGAAAAAAAAGAAACAGAAATATAAAGGGCAATACAATGGCTTGCTGTATAGTCATGGTAGAGGCAGGGCGACAATGAAATTGAGCACGCAGCTTTAGAGAAGGGTGAAAAAAGTGGCAGAAATACCAAACAAGTTCTTTGCCTCAGTTTTCAGAGAGAAGGTGGATATTGAACTTGTAGAACCAGAGGTTGTCATTCAAAGAGCAATGGTTTAAAAGAGGTTATTGAAATTTACGGTTGGCAGGTCACCAAAACTTGATGGTTTAGATCGGAGGATCCCAAGGGAATGCTTGGAAAGAGACAGCGGAGGTTCGAGATATAATTTTTCAAAGTTCAGTGCAAAGTAAAATTGTACCAGAGGACTGGAAGGGAGCTAATGTGACTTCCCAAGCCAAGAAAGCATAGGCCAGTTAATGACAAACTACTGGAATCTATAATATAGCATGAAATAACTAAGCACTTGGTAGAGAGAGATATCCAGGACCAGTCAGCGCAGATTTCTAAAAAGACAGGTTACACTTGACCAAATTGATGGAATTCTTTGAAGAAACAACAGGGAGCCAAGCGTGTAGTTTATATAGCTTTTCAAAAAGTAATATAACAGATAGAGATATCATCATCATCATCATCGACAGTCCCTGATATACAGGATGACTTGCTTTCACACTAAAAAAGGGATGTCAAAGATAATGGCACATGGAATTAAGGAGAATGTGGCTGCGTGGATAGAAAGATGGTTGGATGCCAGAAAGCAAGGGCAGGGATAAAAGGACATTTCTCAGAATGAAACACTGTAGTGAATGGTGTTACAGAGGGTCAGTGTTGCAGCCATTCTTATTTGCTATATGCAGGTACTTAAATGATCTGGACTCGGGAACAGAGGGGAATAATGGGCCGACAACTGCGGCCTCACCGGGCCGGAACGAAGTGCGCACACACCTGGCGAGGCCTCACTAAAATCGGTTCTCAGGCGCATAATGCGCACGCGCCAAGAACAAGCTTTTTCAATCCGTCAATCTTTAGACAGATCCTCCGCATCCCCGGAAGACGGACATCCATGTGGCAGAGATTGGGCTATTTGCCCAACTCTTACCCAGCGAATGTCCTTCAAACTCTTATGCCTGGTAAAAGCAGACATAGCGCTTACTTTTTATCAGCGTAAGAGTTTTAAAACATTGATTAAATTACATTTTTCTCTAATTTTTATATTAAAAAACCTATCCATTAAAGCAAGTTTATTTTTAACCCTATTTAAAAAAAAAATTAAAAAAATAAATCTCAAACATTAAATTACATTCAATTAATTTTAAATGTGAACTGTTTTAAAAAAAATATATATATTATGCTGTGTTTCTTGTTTTAGGGGGCTTTTCTCAGATAGTAATGGGAGCCCATACAAATGTACGGGCCCAAGTTTTGGGTGGAGTTGCTCCAATTTTTTGGGAGTAACTAGTTTAGTTTGGAGTATCTTAGAAATCGCAATTCTCGACATTTAGTTTGCTTGCTCCAGTTCTAGCGAGTTAGTTTAGTTTAGTTTTAGTTCAGTTTTTTTTCCCCCAAAAGGGGGTGTGTCCAGCCACTTAGGCATGTTTTGCAAGTTTAGGCAGCGCAAACTTACTCCAAACTAACTTAGAATGGAGTAAGTGTCCACTTTTGTAAGTTCTGAAAAACCTTACCTAGAGTTAAGTTCAGTGCAGGCACTGCCAGAGACAGGGTGGGAAGCATTTAAAGCACCAAGCACTAAACAAAATAGTACATTTAAAACACGAAGCACTAAACGAAGCACAAAAAGTAATAAGCAATTAGTTAATAAAAAAATAGAAGGAACCCTGCACTAAAGCACCAAGACCAAAGTAATAAGCAATCAATCAATCAGTAATAAAAAAAAAAGATATCCTACTTTTATGTGAAGGGAAGGTGTTTATGTCCATGTCTCTCTCTCGGTCTGTGTCAGTGGAGGGGGAGGTGGAGTTGAACGGGAGGGGAGGCTGACTGAATGGGCGGGGGGGCAGAGGTTGAACTAAGGAAGGGGGTCGGGGGGTGGGTGAAGCGAAGTTATTTGGCTTTGATACTGATGCAAAAATCACCTCAACAATTGTTTTAAGTTAAAGATCTGAATCTTTCTGTAAAGTCTCAAAAACAGTTGGACCTACATATTTTCAAACCTGCATCATTCCAAGTGAGCCTTCACCAGATGTGTGAACGTTTTTTTTTTAATGAATCTTGGCAGCCTCTTCAGGTAACACTCCTACTGAAACCTCGACATGAGATGACAAGAATAGTCGGCTTCAGCTTTTAGTAAAGCTATTCAGTGCTCATTAGGGCCCCTCCCACACAGCCTGCGAGGAGCTACTGCACATGCGCATGTGCAGAGGTCCCTGCACTGTTTTCAGCGCCGGGACCTGGCTCCGCCCCCCCACCCCTTGTGCTGTGCTACGCCGAAGCCGAAGACATCCTGCGGAGCTCAGAGAATTAGAAGGCTAAGTTTACGCCGCCCTTTTTATTCTAGAAAGTCGGCATAACTAAAGGAGGTGCGCAGTTTTTACAGGGGCGGAAACTTGGGCCCGTAGTTCCCATTATCAATGAGAATACTAGATAAAAATTGGTGGTCCAGGCCCACGTGATTCCAGCATGTGTACACATACCTCAAAGTCATGTCCCATACACTGCACAGTGAATGAAGGTCTCCGACCGCAATCCTACGTTCCTCCGGGAACAGCAGCTATTTTCGTAGATTTTTTTCGGGTCGGAAGCATTTGTCCGAAGGAAGCCTCCGACCACAATTCTTGGCCCACTATTGAAATTTGCTGATGACAGCAAATGACAGGTATAACAGGAATGGGCATATACAGTCAAATGTAAGAAAATGTGAAGTAATGCCTTATTCTTTCAAAATGTAAGAAAAAGAACCTTATATTGTAAGTTTTTAAAAATGGAGTAGACAAGCTGGGATCTTATGCAGATACAAAGACAGCAAAAGGTGGCCGTGTAAGTAGATAAGGCCCTTAAAAGGCAAACTGAATCCTTGGTTTTATATCTAGAGGCAATTCATACAAAAATAAAGGAGGCGATGTTGAACTTACACAAGACATTCGTTGGGTTATATAGAGTTGGGGCACTCAATAATAGATTAAAAAAAGAAATGGAAATGGAGGAAGTGCTAATTTGCTAGGTTGTTACCAAGGATACAGGGGGTACAACTATGAAGAGAGACTGGAGAAGTCGGGGCTTTTGTCATCAGACAGTTGAGGGGTGAACATGTATGAAGAGTTAGAAGATAAATAGTGATAGAGAATACAAATTTGTGGTAATTCACAAAGAATTAAAAGAGATTAGAAAAAAAATCTTTACAAAGAGGGTGGTTAAGATGTGGAATTCGTTCCATAATTTGTTGTTGAATCAAGAGTCCATAAATTATTTTAAATATGTAATTATACAGTTACTTTATTAAAAAGGTATAGGGAGCGAGCAAGCTAGGGTGTGGGATTACACTAGGTAGCTCTTGTAGATACGTGCAGACTTGACTGGCCAAATGGCCAGTTTGTGCGCTGAAACATTCTAGGATTCTAGCATGGCTCATCAATGCTATATAGTCACTATGCTGTATGGATATTGAATTCACCAGTGTATGGTTGGACAGTGCAGTTTCTGTACTGTCTCAATAATACAATACAATACTATATTGTGGTTACAGTGTACGAGTCCTTCATTATCACTATAATTCCTACATTGTCAGTACTATATGGATTTAGAAACCCATTCATAGTGAAGAATGAACATAACTAAAATGTTGTGTGGCCTTAAATAACAGTACTTAATTTAATTTCTCTTAAAAAGGATAAAAATATGCAATTGAAGAAAACATCCCTGTTCTTGGCAGTTGTAACAATGAGTAATGCAGATAGACTAAAGTCAACATTCAACTTTGAGAGACTGGCTTAAAATCCAACAACAGTTTGATAATACTAAGTCTGGTTGTCCATTACCAATCACATGATTAGAAGGCTAGTTCGCAAACTATTTTTGGCACTGCGAATATGATACAATTCTGTTTTGCAGTTTGATGACTGCGACTACTCTGTTAGAGCAGATGCATTTTATTCTGTCTGAATAGAACAATAACCTCTGCTGTGTAATTTCCAGCCCATCCATCCCGCAGCCTGGGATGAATCGATGCATTTTCCCTTCCTGACTAGTGAGTTTACAAGCTTTTTAAAATCCTATTTTGTGGTTCAGCTGTCCTCTAATCCTCAGAGCTGATATTTCTATTTTAGTTCTGACTTGACCTGAAGCAAATTCTCTTGTCGGAGGATGTGATGCGTGCTACAGCTGGAGCTGCAGAGGAATGCTTTGCTTCAGAGCTGTGTGTACAGTGCAGTACCCAGCCATTCTACAAAAACTCAGCTTCCCTTTTGCCCACAGGTTTGATTTTAATGGAAAATTAATACTTCAAGGACAGCAGTTGGGTGAGCTACTATGAAACCAGATCCCAGCAGGAGTCAACATCTTTAGGAGAAAGGGGGGGTGGGGGAGAAAGGAAGAGTTAGAAGAAAATAATCTCACATGGATGAAAAACTCTCCTAGGTCCATTGTTTTTAATTCTACTTTAGAACATCCTATACCAGAAATTACAAACAAAAAAAAAAAATCAGAGGCGGTTTTCTTACCTTTCCCTCTTGAAACTGATTTTTAACAAAGAAAATCTCCCACCTCTTTTCAAACTGACATCTGCCAAACATTTGGTCAGTTTATTATAGATGATTAAACAAGATGTGTAATCGGAAAGTGTAATGGATAGTTCATCCTCAGATTGGATAAAAGGGACAGTAACTTGTTTCCATCCATGGACCTCAAAGTTGGTGTGTAGTCAATTCCCATTGAAGATGTTTTTAAAGGGTTGAAACATTCTGTCCTAGAGTTTAGATCTGCAATCTTAAAATTAACAAATCCAGAACAGGAAAAAGCACACAAAACAAGCATACTTCAGCTACAGATATAGCCCTGAAATCATGTCAGGAAGATTTTGAATGGCCACAACATTTGCTGATAAGTTTACAGTTAAAAGTCATCTTTGCTCATTTATAAGTTGGTTATTTTAAAAATAATTAGATATACTTGAAGGCAAAAATTGCAGGGCTATGGGCAAATGAGTGGGACTAATTGGAAAGACTTTTCAAAGAGCCAGCACAGGAATGAAGGGCCGAATGACCTTCTGTGCTATATGATTTTAGGATGAGACTCCTCTGAACTATTCTCTCCCTATGCTCCTTACTGGATCTCCCAGTTACATTTGAGATTATATATTATATATATTTATATCCCAATGGCGAACCCTAGGGAGTTTTTCCACTTGGCCATATATCTAGCTAAATTCCGCAGTATGCCCAGGAGTGATTTAAAAAGGGCAGGCTGATCAATATTTCTAAATGGTATGCAGTGCCAAATAAACTTTAAATAATGGTCTTGATAAATTCAGAGAAACCAGTCACATGAGCAAATCATACAGTTGCTGATTTGATTGTGCCTTGCATCGAGCAGTTAATGGGGACAGTGTGCATTCCGCCTATCCAATGGAGTTAACAATGAGGCAGGTGGGCGGGAAAACCATGCCATTTTCATGGCTGGCACTAATTTCTATCGGCAGCTTGCCAATTGGGCGGACAAGTCTTGTTTGGTGGTTGCTACTTAATGGCAGCCTGCAGCAGCTTAAGAGGGAGGTTCACTTTTCGATGGTGGAAAGTGGACAGAGATATTCTACAGCAACAGACAGAATGACTTAACCAGGGCCCCCAGGTTCTCTGATGCAGTGGGTGGAGCTGCTCATAGAAAAAAAATCAGCAGCAGGAAGGAGGTTTTCTTCCTATCTGATGGGTGGCAGGTGACCAGACAAATTTCTCAGCAGCAATGCTTATAAATGCTATATGCATGGTTTCCAGGACCTAGCTGCAGGGAGAACTCAATGACATCAGAACTGCGAAGACAAGACTTCCCTCCACTCTAATGCTGCAGAGCTGTACAGATTTAGCCCCAGCAACATCAATCATTCCTTTCAACTTCCCATGCCTCTCCTCCTCCAAATTACATCCAGGGCTATTATGCACTCACCCTCAAAACCTGCTGCTCCCCTCTCTTGCTGCTGATTCTGGTCATCCTGTGTACCAAACTAAGCTGCCTCAGGCATCTTGAAAACCCTTCAACAGGGCACAATCTAACCCAGTTTCATTCTTCCTGCAGGACAAGCTGGTACACAACAGAAGACAGAGTACGAGAACAGGAGCAAGTCCTGCCTCTACGCATATCCTGGTCAAAGCGAAGAGGTCATCATCAACATCATTGGCAACGAGGGGATCCGCAACATTAGAGATGGCCAGACTGGAGGCTATTCATAGCACGGTGTTTGGGAACCTGCGCCTCCTTTGCTCCTAGTATTTAATTCTCTCACTGACACAATCAGGATGACAACCTGTTGGTGCACTATGTTGCCACTCTTCTACTACCACCCCACTTACACTTGTAACTATGTGCTAACCCTGTCCCGCTCCCAGTTAGCTTGGTCCAGATTGAATAAGGGGGAAATTGAAGAAGTATGAAAAACCCTCCCAAAGATACATCGTCACGTGCTCTTGCCCTTCAAAAGCACCGGCACAGAAATCTGCATCCCCTGTGGTATCGATAGTGAGTCAGGAGGGTTCTGCACTGGCTGATTCAGTGCACGAGGGAGCAAGAGACATAGGTAGATAGGACAGCCCAGGGAACAGCTCAACAGCTCATGCCATAGTACCACTGAAGAGGACAGAGATGCAGACTTCAGAGGGCCCAGCCTTTGAGAGAAAGATGCTTTATGTGCATCAGCAATTGCTTAATGCATTGGACAGCCTGCCAGGGAGCTTCCGGAACATGGAGTGTGGGGAATTCTGGCACGTCATCAACACTGCAGTCAACCATGGAGCTTGTGGTCACCTCAAATGGATGCTGCAGCTGGGCCCTCCTAGAAGAGTCATTAAATAGCATCTCCCAGGGATGCTCATTTCAGTGCCCTGGACAGACAGAATGGATGGGGTTTCAGTCGGATCACACATCTCCTATGGTCTGCTCTTCCTCAGCTCAGTGACCTGCTTCTTTACCAACCTCTAGGTCATCAGTGTCTTTTTCATCACACTGAAGGTCCTCATCCAATGGAGGCTCCACATGTTGTCCCCATTACACAGCAAAGCTATGCAGCAAACCACTATCATTTGTGGGATAAATTGCAGGAAGCCCACAGACCTGTCCAGGTATCATAATCATTGCTGAAGGACTCCAATGATCTGCTCAATCAGGACTCTAGTTAAACCAGGGATCTGATTGCATGCAGTTCAGCTACCAAGCGTGGATTCCCAAGAGGAATCATGAGCCAAATGTGCAGAGGACAGCCCTCGTCCGAGAAAATTGAAGAAAGTGTTTGCTCTGGCAAACATAGCATCAGTCACCTGCTTAATGCAGACTGACTGATATTACGGATTTCCCCTGTGGTAACCAAGAAGGAATTGGAGGCAAAGTAGTTCAGGACAAAAAAAGTGACCTTGACTGCAATAGATAATATGCTACCTGTGACAGTTGGTTGCAAGACCTGTTGCAGAAGAGGACAGATCTGTGACAGTCTCCCTAGAGAAGCACAGCCTTCTTATGCACTGCTCCTCAGAACTGCAGCTTTGTTGAGCTGGGTCTATACATTCTTTTGGGAGGGTGATGATTCCTGTGAGCATGCCTCCTTCCATTTGTTCTTTTCTCCTCCTCTCTAAATTAGCAAAAATACAAGACAATTACCTCCCAAAAGTTATCAGCGTTTTACCAGAGTGCAGCTAAGTATCTCAGAGCATCACCAGAAATGGCTGCCTTCTGACTTATACCGCCCATGCCTTGTGGGCAGGATCAGTAACCAGGAGCGCAGACAGACACAAGATGGCATCGTGGGTCTGGATGTCATCATCTGACCCCGATTAGTATACATTCATTAGGCCCCCACCTGTTTCTGGAGGAACTCTGGCTGCCAAAATCGAGGTCTACTTGAACATTGGAATGGGCAGAGAAGCAGTCGTTTGTGTGTCTCACAACTGACAGTTTTTAAGGGACAAAATGGGACAGGTATAATTTGCCCTTTATGTTTGTATTTGAATTGAATGGCTTCCTCAAGTAACTGCATGCGACAATCAACTTACATGATTTCTGTGAGTGAACCAGATTTTTATTTAGCCCATAAGATACTTTGACAGAATTAAAAAAGACTTTACCACATTAAATCTTGGACAAAAATAGATGTCAATTTGGTCACATTCCCCATGCCATGAACCACATTCGCCCAAAATGGCAGTTGACCAACATGCTCTTTTGGGCCACTGACAGTTCCAAGGATATTCATAAGAATGAGCCAGTGTGACCGTCAGTGACTGGTTGTCATGGCTGTCGAACAAAAGCTTTTTTTTTAAAAAAAAACACAATTGCCTGGGTGTTTATTGCTTCAGCAGCACTGGTTCTTTATTTCTTGATCCTTTACCGAGCCACAGGCTTACCAAATGAATTATATAATTACCTCCACAATAAGGTTCCAGCTACTAGATATCGAATTATCTGGTATAGTCTTAAAAATCATCTCCCTCCCTCCTTTATTTCAGAACTTAAAATGTTCAATAATGACAAGGGGGAATGGGGGCATAGCAGTTATGTTAATGGACTAGTAATCCAGAGGCCTGGACTAATTATCCAGAGACGCAAGTTCAAATCCCATGATGGCAGCTGGGGAATTTAAAATCAGTTAATTAAACAAATCTGGAATAAAAAGCTAGTGTCAGTAATGGTGACCATGAAACTACCGGATTGTCGTAAAAACCCATCTGGTTCACCAATGTCCTATAGGGAAGGAAATCTGCCATCCTTGCCTGGTCTATAGGTGACTCCAGACCCACAGCAATGTGGTTAACTTAACAGCTCTGTGATTCAAGGCAGCAGCTCACCACTTTCTGAAGGGCAATAAATGCTGTCCACATTCCATGAATGAATTTTTTTTAATAAACTTAACTGCTAACATATTGACTCATTTAAATACATGAGATAGCAATCGATTTCAAGGTCATTAAGAAAACACACACTGTATTCATGTGTGGGTTTTTTAAAAAAAAATAGAAACTAAACTCTGTCACTATATAGAATTCCAATGCTGGTATTAGAGCTAGTCTGGTACTATTAGTAATATTAACCCTACTTGGCCTCTTTTTCACAGCACCTCGCAACAGAGACTGAATGGACACTGATATGCTGCATCATCATACCGAGTGGTAAATGATTAAAGTTCACCATCAGATGAATTTCCTTTTATTTACACACTAGCCGTTAATAAAATAGCTCCCATCAGAACCTTTGACTAAATTATTTGGAGCAGTAACACACTACAGATTGAAAATGAAAGCATTTATATTTTATTTTATTCTTGGTTGCAAACAGTCTGACTCATGTAAAAATAAATCTTGGATTTATTGCAGGCCATGATACTGATTCTCATGATTGCTTTAAGTAGCATTGTACTTCCTGCAGTGCTGAGAATTATAATTAACTTGTAAGGATGTCAGATTCAAGGAATGAAACATTGACGTAATTGCACCTATATCTGCTAGGAAATGCTCCTGAAAGCTATGCTGTTTGTTGCTTTTAAAAAGTAACAAATAAGTTTGAAAAGTAGAAATTGACTTGAAAAATCTGTGTAAATCTTTCATTTTCTCTCCTCCTCACTTGTTTTGCTGACTCATATCTGGTATAAGGTCCTGGCTGCAGAACCAACCATCCGTGATTCTTGTCCATTTCTGTGAACCTAGTCATTAAAAGTCAACAGTCTATTCACCTCTGAGGGGCATCACCCAATCATGTCCTCATTTCGATTTCCATACATGCACTCATCATAGGCAGTCCCTCGAAACGAGGATGACTTGCTTCCATGCCAAAAAGGGATGAGTTCACAGGTGTTTCAATGAAGGACCCAATATTCCAGATCCCGAACTACATCCTGAAGGGTGGAAGATGCCTGTGCATGGATTTTTTTTTCAAAACATGTGGTGGCCGTTGCACACCAGCCATCTCACGGGCTTGACAGAGCTAGGTCTTGGTCCAGTGGCAAGGGTTAACCAAGACGACTGGAGACCAGCTCTGCTGCATGGACCTATTGCACTGTGGGCTGGCCCATGCTGCCCCCTGGGCCCCGATCACATCCCTCTATGAACTCATTCTGCTCCTTCGCCCCGACCTCACCACTCCTGTTGTACCTACCCGCACTGCAATCAGCCGTCGCCTGCACACTAACCACTGGATAACAAACAGAAGTGGGAAACAGCTAGTTTTTCTCTTTCTTAACCCAGCTATAGGACCTCAATCGCCACTTAGCTAACCCAGCACAGACCAGAGACCAAACCAGAGATCGTCTTAGTCTTAGATGGCGCAGTTATGCACATATAGAATAAAAACCATGTGGGAGGCCTTAAATGTCGGTTGGGTTCCTTCCAACATTAAACTGAGCTGAACAGAACCACTTCAATCGCTTAGTATCGACAACATTTGCTGATACAGAATAAAAGCAGAGCAAGTGCACTTTTCAGCTTGTGACCAGATTAGATGTCTGCTCTCAGGCATCCAACATCCTCAAAGAATCATTTCTTGGAATGAACACAGGCCAGATGCAAAAATCATAAAGTTTTAAAATCTTACAATAAATAATTCAATTATTGACATTTCTGGGATGACCAAAAGTATTTAGAACATAGGAATTGCTAGACAAAAAAAAAGACCAAAGTTCTCCTCATTTGCCTTCCACCATCCGGCTGTCACATGATGCAATGATAATGGAGTTGCTAATTAATCATAGCAACCATTCTCTAACAATTAGTCTATAACAGACCTCAGACAGGAGGTGGTGAGGGAAAGCCCAGTGGTGGAGCACTTTGGGAACCAACAGTCCAAAGCCACCTGTTCCTCCCAAGCATGATTCTCTTACCATGTCATGTCCCCAAATTACTCTCATTGTATGGGGGGAAAAAAACAATTTGGCTGACATGTTTGTGTGTTTAAGTGTTTGAGAAATTAAAAAGTAATCAAATTATGACTTCACAACAAAAGGAGGGAAGTGATTGCCCAGTGATTCAATTAATATGAATTTTAAAAGGCAGCTAAAGACTGATTTACTTTTCTTCAATTACTGATTTTAATTTTATTATTCTATATTTAATTTTATTTAAATATAATTAATCTGGATTATACTGATTCTGCTATTGTAGAATCCTTATTGAAGTATTTACCATATAAATTGAATTTCTTTTTATTTAAAGTTTTCGCTTGTATCTATTTGCGTGTGCATTTTGACTGCCACTTCAGACTTGAGCCATTGACTTCTTTTTACAGTTCCTTCTCCCGCTTTTTCTCTTTACCTCCCTGGTCAGTATCCAATGTCGATATGCCACCTCTCTCGTATACGGTGTCCTCCAAAATCCCTACGCCAAGACTTCATTACTCTACAACCTTCCTAAACTCGTGCCGCCATCACAGACTCGCTCTTCGACAAACCTGCAGCTTTCCTCGGTGTCTCTCTTGGCATTCTCCGAAGGGTCCATTGTGGAACTCAGCACTGTCTCCTCACAAGCAGCAACCCCAACTGTCCCATCCTACTCTCACAAACCTTACTACCCAGCTTGCCCAGGGAGGGCTAACCTTGCAGATCTCCTCCCCATCCAACTCACCCCTCCAAGCAATGACTATGTGTATGCTGGCAGAAGATCAGTCATCACGGATCCTCTTAAAATCTCCTTGCAGAATGTCCGTTCACTTGCAAACAAGGCCCTTGCCACCATGATCTTATCGTGGATGACTGTACCGATATCATGGCACTAACGGAAACTTGGCTGAGAGATAATGACACTACCTTTAATCAAAGCCTCCCCTCCCGGCTATATCTTCCACCACTTGCCCCGGCCAGATCGCTGAGGTAGCAGTATAGCTCTCATCACTAAATCATATCTTGGTCTGTCCCCTACTTCCCCGGCATGCTCATCTTTTGAAAATCTCGCCTTATTCCACCCAGATTCAAAATTTGTTCTCTACTGCCCCACCCAAGTAGAATGAAAACTGCTCACTGCTTTCCTCCCTCAAACTATGCACCGAGCGACTTCTCATCCTCGATGACTTCAACCTCCATTTTAATACATCATGCGCTCCCTCTCTCTGCAGAGTTCATTACCCTCCTGTCCTCCCTTAATCTCTCCCTCCATGTAAATTCCTCAACCCATATTCCAACCGTGTCAATTAAAGATAAAGCCATCTCTGACCATTTTCTTGTATTGCTCTCGACCCACATCCCCCTTCCATTATCCAAAACTACTTCCTTCTGCATCCGCACCTGGAAAAAAACCACTCTCAACCCTTAAAACTGCACTTATCAACTCAAAACTGTCAAACCTTTGGTGGCCTTAACAGTGACATTTCTGCAGCCACCGATCTGCTCAACCACATCCTTACCACCACCTTTGATGCTCGAGTCCCTTTTAAAACAATTACTATCTCCCAAGCTAGCCATTCCCCCTGGTACAGCGCTCATCTTCGCTCCCTCAAGTCAAAAGGGCACAGATTTGACTGGATGTGGCTGACAACTGGTTTAGCCATTCACTGCCAGATCTGGCTCGAACGCAAAACATTATCGATTCCTACTCTGGTCTACAAAAACTGCTCACTGTTCCAGGATCATTCTGGATTGCAAAACTAACCTCCAGCTACTATTCTCTACTGCTAACAGTCTCCTTAAACCCCTCTCCCATCTCCACCACACACCAAGTGCGAGGAGCTTATGGACTTTTGTCTCAAAGATTGAGACCATCTGATCAGTTGCCTCTGCGAGTTCCTTTTCTTCATGTAGCCCACAGGGCCAAACTTCATCTGAGGCTCCCACCTGCCATCGCCCTGAACTCATTTCTCTAGTTTCCTTTTGATCTTCCCTCTGGATCACTCCAAGCTCATCTTCCTGCTCCCTTGACCCAATTCCCACTAAACTGCTGACCACCCAACTTCTTTTTAAGGCTCCAATGTTAACCACCATTGTTAACAGTTCTCTCTCCTTGGGTACTGTTTCCCTCTCCTTCAAATCTGTCGTCATCACCCCTCTCCTCAAGAACCAACCCTTGACCAGACTTTGCTTGCTAACTCCATCTCCAACCTTCCTTTCCTCTCCAAAGTACTTGAACGTGTTGTTGTCTCCCAAATCTATGACCATCTTTCCATGAATTCAATGCTTGAATCGCTTCAATCTGGTTTTCGCCCCTGCCACAGTACCGAAACAGCTCTCAAAGTCACAAGTGACGTCCTTTGTGAACGTGACAAAGGTAAACGATTCCTCCTTATCCTTCTGGACCCATCTGCAGCTTTTGACACAGTTGACCACTCCATCCTCCTCTAACGCCACTCAGCCATCATCCAGCCAGGTGGGACTGCACTCGCCTGGTTCCATTCTTATCTATCTAATCGTAGCGACAAAATCTCCTGCAATGGCTTCTCTTCCCACTCCCACATTGTTACCTCTGGTGTCCCCCAAGGATCTGTCCTTGGGGGGGGCCCCCCCCCCCCTCTTATTTCTCATCTATATGCCGTCCCGTGGCGAAATCATCCGAAAACACGGAGTCAGTTTCCACATGTACGCCGACGACACCCACTTCTCTCAACCCCTGCTTGGTATCTATATTATCAGATTGCTTGTCCGACATCCAGTACTGGATGAGCAGAAATTTTCTCCAATTAAATATTGGGAAGACCGAAGCCATTATCTTTGGTCCCCGCCACAAACTGCGTTCCCAAACCACTGACTCCATCCCTCTCCCTAGTATCAATCTAAGGGTAAACAAGACTGTTCACAACCTAGGTGTCATTTTTGACCCTGAAATGAGCTTCCAGCCACATATCCTTGGCATAACTAAAATCGCCTTTTTCCACCTCTAACATTACCAGCCTCAGCTCTTCTACACTCCTTTGTTACCTCTAGACTTGACTACTCCAACTCACTCCTGGCTGGCCTCCCACATTCTACACTACGTAAACTTGGTCATCCAAAACTCAGCAGCCTGTGTCCTAGTCATGATCACCTATCACCCCTTTGCTTTCTGACTTACATTGGCTCCTGGTTAAACAACGCCTCAATTTCAAAATTCTCATCCTGGTTTACAAATCACTCCATGACCTCGCCCCTCCCTACCTCTAATCTTTTTCAGCCCTACAACCCCACAAGATGTCTGCGCTCCTCAAATAATGCCCTCTTGAACATCCCTCATTACAACTGCTCAATCATCGGTGGCCGTGCCTTTCAGCTGTTTCAACCCCAAGCTCTGGAACTCCCTCCCTCCAGCTGTCTTTCCTCCTTTAAGACACGCCTTAAAACCTACCTCTTTAACCAAACTTTTGGTCATCTGCCGTAATTTCTTCTTTTGTGGCTCAGTGTCAAATTTATCTGTTTTGTCTTGTAACACTGCCGTTGAAGCATCTTGGGATGTTTTACTACATTAAAAGGCGCTATATAAATAAAAGTTATTATTTTTTTAAGTTGTATAATAGAGCAATGTCCACTGTCTAGAATGCCGGACATTAGATATATTAAATTATGTAACTACAAAAATCTTTTAAGATGTTATATACACAAATATATTTCCCTAGGTTTTCTAATTATAGCAGAAAAGTGACACTTATAAAAAAAGTTTTTCCTGCTTTATACTCACATCTACCTTTGCGCTAAAAATAATGAACACTCCATAGTGTGTCGGTTAACCTATTCATTCAAATAGTTATGATTCCAAGAGAGTCCTTCATTGTCAGCAGAACACATGGGAATGGGGACAAAATCAATCAGCACAAATCACTTGATGAGTCCCCATTGTTCTACATACAGAGAGGTGCATATTTAATTGAAACTTACAGCTTCAAATTCTACTTGGCCTCAACAAGGTAAAATTTGACTTGACCAATGACTAATTTGTGGCAGAGATCTTGTAACTAATTTGTATATTATTAAAAGTTCAAAACAGAACACAAGGTTAAAAAGAATCTGAAACAAATTAAATAATACTGATAATTCAGTGTCATTGAGCATGAGCAGAGATATAAAAGTGACTCTGGAGTAAGGTCCTGATCCAAGTTGGGGTGGGGAGAACGGAAAGTGATCAAAGGCCTGTACCAGCCCATCTCAGACTGTTTCAGCTCAACACTGCACGAGGTATAGCTCCATTGGACTTCCTGGATACTTTATAAACTTAGGGCTAGAAATTTACCAGACTGTCCTTATTTGACAAATGACACTATTTTAGTTAAAAAGTAAGAAAAATTGGCTTTTTTTTTTTAAATGGGGTAAGTTTGGCCCAAAAAATACCCCCGGCCTTAAAATGGTATTGCTGGAGGAATCGTGTTGGAAAACACCGTCCTCTCTGACTTTACGGAGAGGCTGATATCATGAAAAATACATGGGCAAAAACACCCAAAGAATTCTCAAAAGCATCGCTAAATTTTTTTAAAAATAAATTCAACTTACTTTTTTTGTAGGTCTGCTTATTTAATGGCATTTTTGAAGCTGCAATGCCAGGGTTTACAACAGTGTTTTGCGAAGCGAGTACAGCGGTGCCAAAATGGCCAAACTTCGACGGTATGTTTCTTTAGGTATGGAGTTACTGAAAATGGCAATATTTTGACAACGCCATCTTGAAGGTCTGTGGAATTTTAGGCACTTTATTTTTAGGACAAAAACTTTGTTTTAACATGGAAAAATTGCATTAAAACGCACGTTACGGTGATGAATTTCTAGCCCAATGATCAGAGTTTACTTAAAATGTTTTCTTGCCTCTACTCAATACATTTTAAATATACCACCCAGAATATGCAAAGATTTTTCTGCTTCTTAATAGGCTGTAAATGCAAATGTATCAATAAAGGTACTACTGGCTGTGACTGGTATGGAGGATACCCATGTTGCAGCGATAGTAGAACTGCAACCTATTGGTATTGTTATGTTGTGTTGCTGCGCACCTGACTTTAAACCTCTAAAAAAGTGACCCACCCCTTTTTTTGGCACACTCACTGGCGATGCGCTGCTTTTCTGCGTTGAAAAGTGCTCAGAGAAAAAAAAAACAGTCCCCACTTTGGCTACTGTCCGACCTCTCCACACAGTGTGGTCAGTCAGGTTGGGGCGGAGCCAGCGTCCTGCGCTGAAAACAGTGCCAGGACATCTGCACATGCACGTTGGAGTGTGCGTGCATGTGTAGTAGCTCCTGCCCCCAGCCTCTCAACGTGCATGCTGCAGCGTGGGACCCGATCATCATACCGGCTGCTGGTATGTCCCGCCCTTATCCCAGGCCAACCTGCTGCCTTCCCAGGCTAGAGATGAAGGTAGGGTAGGACTTACTTCTATTTTTTATTTGGATATTTTGAACAAATTATGTAAACATGTTTTGTCTCTTGTGAATAGTGGTGACCATTTGTAAAGCCTATTGTGAAAGAAGAAGAACATAAGTGACGGAGGAACACAGAATATTTTATTGAATAGTTGTTTAAAATTAGTGGCGAGATTAGGGCAATTTAATTCAACTATCTTACTTTTATTTTTGTGGTTTAAGCTTCCATGAATGCTTCTGTTGTATAGTAAATTAACTTTGCGAAGTTTGTCATATGATGTCCTGTATAGCTGTTTGATCCTACTCACATTCTTTAGTCAAGTCATTAAGTTCTGCTGGCCTCTGATGTACCTACCTGTGCTGATTTCTTAACTCTCCGCAAGGGTTTTCACAAGCGGCCACATATGCTGGCCTAAGTTTGTTTGGAGTAACTATTAGCTGGCCAAAAAGGCTGGTAACGGCCCCTTTTGAAAAAAAACAAAATAAAAAAATTCTAACTAACTCACTTACACTGGCGCAAATTGAATGTGCAAAATGGGGATTTTAAGATACTCCAGAAAAATCAAGTTGCTCCAAAAAAAAACGGAGCAACTCCTGGCCAATTTTGAGCTCAATGTGCCTCCTTTATATAGTTTTAAAAAGCAGAAGACAGACAATTTTCCAACATTAGAAATTTGAACAGCACTTGAGGCCAGTAAGAGCTGTTCAAGCATTTAACTGTGCATGTTGGGGTTTTCTCTTCCCTCATTGTGTGTGTAAGGAGGTAGTATAACTAGAACCACAAATCACTCCTAAAAGGCATCACATTTTGCACCAACAACTGCTCGCTTGTATTTTGCAAATTAGTTGAACTTTACATCATTCTACTCTCCTATTTTCTTGTTGTGGTCATTATTGAACAAAGTTACCAAAATGTTAATGTATTCATGTTGGTGTTACTCCGCTTTGAAGCTAATTGAGCAGACAAAAGGAGGTGCACAATAAAATGTCAGATTATGCCGTCACAAATCTCTCCGCTTATTTGATCCTTGGCAAAAGAAAAGCCTGTTTGGCAGTATTTCAAATTTAGCCCTGGCAAGTGCAAATTGTAAGCATTCAGCAAAAAAACTAAAATAAATCAACATTCTTCTTCCTCTTCAGTTGTTTCTATAGCACTTGTGTATGTGGAAAAATACCAGACTTCCATTAGGATATCACAGCATAATGATCAAATGGACCCAGACAGCATCAGCATCTTTGTGGTTTTAAACAAAAAATGAGAAAAATAATTAAAATGTATTTTTTTTTGGTTGAAAACAAAATGAGAATCTTCGAAATAGAATGTGTTATGGCCAGCAATGGGACACTGGAGGAGCTGAACAGAACTAAATGAAATCAGTCATTAACCAGTGATCGTACCGAACACAAGAAATAGGAGCAGGAGTAGGCCATACAGCCCCTTGAGCCTGCTCCGCCATTCATGGCTGAACTTTTTCAACTTCACTTTCCCGCACTATCCCCATATCCCTTAGGTGACAAAAAAAAAACCGACCCCAGTCTTGAATATACTCGTCAACTGAGCATCCACAGCCCTCTGGGGTTCCCCCTCTCTCCAAACCCCATTCACCTCTTTCTGATCTCTCTCTATTACCCTCTTCTTGACCCCCATTCCCCAGTCTCCCCATCCATTGACTCTCATTGCCCCTTTCTACCCACGAGCCCCTAGATCCTCCTCCAATCCCATTCTTTCTTCCCACTGACTGAAGAGTCTCAGTGTATGTATGCATGTTATGTGTGAACAGGATCAGAGCCAGCGTCATCCCCTTAATGATCAAACAGCCTGCCAATGTTCACTCTTTATCCTCAAAAGAATCGGCATTCAACGGAGCTGCTTATAAACTAGGTCGAGATGAAGGCGGCTGTTCAATTCACGGAGCCATACTCTAGGAGGAATCAGCACTTTGAGAGAAAGTTAAGAAAATAAGTCAGATTCTCGCAACATACTAATCAATGTTTGCAACACCTCACAAAATACTAGGACATAAGAACATAAGAATTAGGAACAGGAGTAGGCCATCTAGCCCCTAGAGCCTGCTCCGCCATTCAACAAGATCATGGCTGATCTGGCTGTGGACTCAGCTCCACTTACCCGCCCGCTCCCCATAACCCTTAATTCCTTTATTGGTTAAAAATCTATATCTGTGATTTGAATACATTCAATGAGCTAGCCTCAACTGCTTCCTTGGGCAGAGAATTCCACAGATTCACAACCCTCTGGGAGAAGAAATTCCTTCTCAACTCGGTTTTAAATTAGCTCCCCTGTATTTTGAGGCTGTGCCCCCTAGTTCTAGTCTCCCCGACCAGTGGAAACAACCTCTCTGCCTCTATCTTGTCTATCCCTTTCATTATCTTAAAATGTTTCTATAAGATCACCACTCATCCTTCTAAACTCCAACGAGTAAAGACCCAGTCTACTCAATCTATCATCATAAGGTAACCCCCTCATCTCCAGAATCAGCCTAGTGAATAGTCTCTGTACCCCCTCCAAAGCTAGTATATCCTTCCTTAAGCAAGGTGACCAAAACTGCACGCAGTACTCCAGGTGCGGCCTCACCAACACCCTATACAGTTGCAGCAGGACCTCCCTGCTTTTGTACTCCATCCCTCTCGCAATGAAGGCCAACATTCCATTCGCCTTCCTGATTACCTGCAAACTAACTTTTTGGGATTCATGCACAAGGACACACAGGTCCTTCTGCACCGCAGCATGTTGTAATTTCTCCCCATTCAAATAATATTCCCTTTTACTGTTTTTTTCCCAAGGTGGATGACCTCACACTTTCCGACATTATATTCCATCTGCCAAACCTTAGCCCATTCGCTTAACCTATCTAAATCTCTTTGCAGCCTCTGTGTCCTCTACACAACCCGCTTTCCCACTAATCTTTGTGTCATCTGCAAATTTTGTTACATTACACTCTGTCCCCTCTTCTAAGTCATCTATGTATATTGTAAACAGTTGTGGTCCCAGCACCGATCCCTGTGGCACACCACTAACCACTGATTTCCAACCCGAAAAGGACCCATTTATCCCGACTCTCTGCTTTCTGTTAGCCAGCCAATTCTCTATCCATGCTAATACATTTCCTCTGACTCCGCATACCTTTATCTTCTGCAGTAACCTTTTGTGTCTTTTGGAAATCTAAATATGCCACATCCATCGGTACACCTCTATCCACCATGCTCGTTATATCCTCAAAGAATTCCAGTAAATTAGTTAAACATGATTTCCCCTTCATGAATCCATGTTGCGTCTGCTTGATTGCACTATTCCTATCTAGATGTCCCGCTATTTCTTCCTTAATGATAGCTTCAAGCATTTTCCCCACTACAGATGTTAAACTAACTGGCATATAGTTACCTGCCTTTTGTCTGCCCCCTTTTTTTTTTTTTATAAACAGAGGCGTTACATTAGCTGCTTTCCAATCGCTGGTTCCTCCCCAGAGTCCAGAGAATTTTGGTAGAATATAACGAATGCATCTGCTATAACTTCCGCCATCTCTTAATACCCTGGGATGCATTTCATCAGGACCAGGGGACTTGTCTACCTTAGCCTGCCCAACACTACCCAACTAGTGATAGTGATTGTCTCGAGGTCCTCCCTTCCCACATTTTAAAAAAAGGAGGGAGAGAGAAAGCAGGGAATTATAGACCGGTCAGCCTGACCTCAGTAGTGGGTAAAATGATGGAATCAATTATTAAGAATGTCATAGCAGCGCATTTGGAAAATGGTGACATGATAGGTCCAAGTCAGCATGGATTTGTGAAAGGGAGATCATGCTTGACAAATCTTCTGGAAATTTTTGAGGATGTTTCCAATAAAGTGGACAAAGGAGAACCAGTTGATGTGGTATATTTGGACTTTCAGAAGGCTTTCGACAAGGTCCCACACAGGAGATTAATGTGCAAAGTTAAAGCACATGGGATTGGGGGTAGTGTGCTGACGTGGATTGAGAACTGGTTGTCAGACAGGAAGCAAAGAGTAGGAGTAAATGGGTACTTTTCGGAATGGCAGGCAGTGACTAGTGGGGTACCGCAGGGTTCTGTGCTGGGGCCCCAGCTGTTTACATTGTACATTAATGATTTAGACGAGGGGATTAAATGTAGTATCTCCAAATTTGCGGATGACACTAAGTTGGGTGGCAGTGTGAGCTGCGAGGAGGATGCTATGAGGCTGCAGAGTGACTTGGATAGGTTAGGTGAGTGGGCAAATGCGTGGCAGATGAAGTATAATGTGGATAAATGTGAGGTTATCCACTTTGGTGGTAAAAACAGAGAGACAGACTATTATCTGAATGGTGACAGATTAGGAAAAGGGAAGGTGCAACGAGACCTGGGTGTCATGGTACATCAGTCATTGAAGGTTGGCATGCAGGTACAGCAGGCGGTTAAGAAAGCAAATGGCATGTTGGCCTTCATAGCGAGGGGATTTGAGTACAGGGGCAGGGAGGTGTTGCTACAGTTGTACAGGGCCTTGGTGAGGCCACATCTGGAGTATTGTGTACAGTTTTGGTCTCCTAACTTGAGGAAGGACATTCTTGCTATTGAGGGAGTGCAGCGAAGATTCACCAGACTGATTCCCGGGATGGTGGGACTGACCTATCAAGAAAGACTGGATCAACTGGGCTTGTATTCACTGGAGTTCAGAAGAGTGAGAGGGGACCTCATAGAAACGTTTAAAATTGACGGGTTTGGACAGGTTGGATGCAGGAAGAATGTTCCCAATGTTGGGGAAGTCCAGAACCAGGGGTCACAGTTTAAGGATAAGGGGTAAGCCATTTAGGACCGAGATAAGGAGAAACTTCTTCACCCAGAGAGTGGTGAACCTGTGGAATTCTCTACCACAGAAAGTAGTTGAGGCCAATTCACTAAATATATTCAAAAGGGAGTTAGATGAAGTCCTTACTACTCGGGGGATCAAGGGGTATGGCGTGAAAGCAGGAAGGGGGTACTGAAGTTTCATGTTCAGCCATGAACACATTGAATGGCGGTGCAGGCTAGAAGGGCTGAATGGCCTGCTCCTGCACCTATTTTCTATGTTTCTATGTTTTCTGTGACCAGCAATTTTTGGCATGGTTTTTGTGTCTTCCACTGTGAAGACCGAAGCAAAATAATTGTTTAAGGTCTCAGCCATTTCCACATTTCCCATTATTAAATCCCCCTTCTCATCTTCTAAGGGACTAACATTTACTTTAGTCACTCTTTTCCGTTTTATATATCGGTAAAAGCTTTTACTATCTGTTTTTATGTTTTGCGCAAGGACCCAGGAGGCTCAGGAAAATAGTCAAGTAAAAAGCTTTGCTCTGCATTGGCTACTCTGGACTGCATCTGGAGTGAAGCCAAAGTGGAGTGGGACAATCTCCTGGGGTGGTCTTGCATCTCTTGCACTTTAGATGACTTCAAGATCTTAATTGACACCACAATGTAAGTTGATGCAAAGCACAAACTGCATAGGATAACAGAATCAGAAGCCTTTACAGTTTAAATTGTAATTTATACAATTAAATTATTCAATAGATGTCTAGATTCCAAAGACAAAACTATCTATGAGAGAAATCCCTGTAGAAAGTGTACTAGAGATGAGAAGCAAGAATTTTAAATTCTACAGGATTTAGTCCGATCAATCTTTGGAGTACTTTACCCAGCTTTGGTTTCCTGTATGGTTAGGGGGAAATCCTGTATGAATTACCACGAATTTCCGAGAACTAAATAACTTGTACACTACCGCAATCTGTAAGGCAAACCCTCATTGGTGCGCTAATTATTCAAAATGATTCCTGCACAATGAGACTGGGAATGTCCATCATTTAAAGATACACAAAATGCTCGAGATTTTCAGTTCATTCTCTTTTCCTGTTACAAGTTATTACATAGGATTACAAAGGATATACGACACAGAAACAGGCCATTCAGCCCAACTAGTCCATGCCAGCGTTTATGCTCCACTCGAGCCTCCTCCAGTCTTTCCTCATCTAAATCTATTCGCGTACCCCTCTAATCCCTTCTCCCCCATATGCTTGTCTAGCCTCACCTTAAATGCATTTATACTATTCGCTTCAAATCACTCTCTGTGGTGGCGAGTTCCACATTCTCACCACTCTTGAGCACCAAGTACTGCGGACATTACTGAGTCAGTTTCATTTGCCTCAGATCCAGACAGGAATGTGTCCATATATAGACAAGAGACTATATGATGGCTGTGTTTTAAGCTGCAAACTTCTTATTTTCTGTGGTGACTTTGTTAGGCTCATTTATTAAACCTTTTATTCTCTGAAATTGTATGAGAATGATATGGATATTGAGTGTTCAATATTAAGTAAAAGTGAGTAGAGTAAAGGGAACCAGAAACTCCCATACATACAGCTACAGGAACTGACCCACTCTGCTCAAACACTGGGGTGCTTGTCAATCTCACATTTTCAGGTTTAATTTAATTTCTGAAAATAGCCTCTGGAATTTTTTTTCACAATTGCATGGAAATACCCTTTCGTGAAACAATTTAGTAAACAAAATGTAATCACAGAGCCAAACTGATGCACACTTTTCCAATTCAAAAATAAGATATCCTAGCTCCACTCACTTGGTTATAATCCTTAACGGAAATTTGACTCCTATAATTATACACTATAGTCTCTATACTCTTAGTACTGCAAGCAGAGAGAAAATCCCAGTGGCATAGACTGGATACATCAATGAATATCAGCTTTGTAACAGGTACCCATTCTAAAATAGCAGTTTTTGTATGGTTTTGTTATACTGCTGAATTTTCCCCCCTCCCCATTTCCACCAATTTTCATCCCTCCCCTCCTGAAGGTGTTCACTCCTTACTGGGACACTGCACAGGCACAGGCTGCCCTCTTGTCCCTCAATGAAGTGGCCATTCTTCAATACTTAAACAGAGAGTCTTTACTGGTTATTCAACATGGCATATCAGTCGGGCCTACTGATTCCTCAACTAATCTCTACACCCATGTACTTCCAGCAGTTATCTATACACAGCGATCTGGAGTGGAAACTCTGACTTTTCCCTACCTAGCCCAGGGGTGTTGAGGCCATTGGTTGAGGTGCATTAACACCAAGAGTCGAAGCTGGGATCTTCCTGGACTATGAACTCGTACTGCTCATTGCCTCAACCTGCTCAGCCTTTGGGAGAGCCCTTTGTGAATCATAGAATCTTACAGCACAGAAGGAGCCCATCATTTGTCTCAGCACTTTGAAAGAGCTATTCAATTAGTCCCAATCCCTGCTCTTTACCCATAGCCCTACAATTTTTAAATCCAATTCTCTGTTGAAAGTTACTATTGAATCTGCTTCCACCATCCTGTCAGGCAGTGCATTCCAGATCATAATAACTCACTGAAAAAAAAATTCTCATCTTTTGCCAATTACCTTAAATCTGTTTCCTTTGGTACCGACCCTTCTGCCAGTAGAAAGAGTCTTTTATTTACTCTATCAAAACCCTTTATAATTTTGAACACCTCTATTAAATCTCTCCTTAACCTTCGCTGCTCCAAGGAGAACAATCCCAGCTTCTCTAGTCTCTCCGTGTAACTAAGCCCCTCATCCCCAATACCAAGTCTCCTCCACACCCTCTCCAAGGTCTTGACATCCTTCCTAAAGTGTGGTGCCCAGAATTGGACATAATACTCCAGCTTCAGAATGTCTTCATGTTTGTTTCGCACTAGTTATTCTGCATCTGTTAAAATGGTTACATGTTGCTTGCCATATTCAAGGCACTTTCAGGTTAACTTCATGCCCTAGCACTTACTGTCATTTTGTTCATTATTGCACAAACTGCAGTATAATCAGGTATATGAATAGGCCATTATCTTGGATATATCAATTCTCGATATGGTACATGTTCTACTGGATTGAAGTTCCAGTACTCATCAATAAATGTGCAAATTCTATAAGCAAAACACCTGCAAATTCCTAGTTATTCAAATTCCCATCACATTTCAATTGGTTTCTCTGTAGATCAAAGCAGATAACTCTTCATGGTTACATTGAGTCTGTAAAACTTGGGATCGGTTTAGTTATTTTTACTAGTTTGTAAATGCATTTAATTGTTATCTATTGTATTTTTTTTTGCATATTTACAATCTATTTCTCAGCTGTGAGTCTGCCACATCACTACATTTAAGGGTCACCAAACAAAACCAGGAAATTGGCACACCGAATGTTTTCACCCAATATAGAGTCCACATTCTCTCTCCCTAAGGCTAGAACACCCCACTAAGGAGCCAGTGCTTATTGTTGAACCCACCTTAAAATCAGTTATACAGGTATTGCTGGTGTTCAACCAGCTGGAACCAGGTGGCTTATTAGAATAAGGCCCTGATAAACCTACCATTGCTTGGCCAGCTAGGACTACCTTACTAGTGAGGGCATTGGTTTACCAGGTCATCTGGAGCAGAGCAGGTGGAATCACAGCACCCAGAGACAGGTCTACCTCTCCAGGTACTATTAACAAGCCAGGCTGGCCAGTCAATCATTATCAGTACCTTGGAATAATGGGGTCCAGCTTATTCAGATATCAAATTACTAACTTGCACCAAACAGGTCAGCTAGAAGCCACCTCAACGTGAAAGAAAGCTCACTTATCATTCTCCTCCCCTCCAAAGTTAGTCACTAATTGATCATTAGACAACTGGCAAGTGTTGGTTTGAGCTCTTGTTAAGTGGCTAGCAAGTACCAGGAGTTACTCACAGCTCCACATTTACAATGGAATATTTAAAAATCATATTATGCAGGTTTTCTTTAAAACTTGGATGCAAGTAGTACAAGGTAAAATTCTTTGGTGTGAGTCACAAGGCTGTTAAGCATAAAAAAGGACTTCAAATGATGCACACGAGAAAGGGGAGATGTTGGGTGGTTTATGAATGTCTATTAAAAAAGTGACTAAAGCATTTCATAGGCTGTAAAGCACTTTGGGACTTCGTGGTTGAAGGAGCTATACAAAATGCAAGTTCCTTCTAAGGATAAGCGGTAAGCCATTTAGGACTGAGATGAGGATAAACTTCACTCAGAGAATTGTGAACCTGTGGAATTCTCTACCACAGGAAGTTGTTGAGGCCAGCTTGTTAAATATATTCAAAAGGGAGTTAGATGTGGCCCTTACAGCTAAAGGGATCAAGGGGTATGGAGAGAAAGCAGGAATGGGGTACTGAAGTTGCATGATCAGCCATGATCCTATTGAATGGTGGTGCAGGTTCAAAGGGCCGAATGGCCTACTCCTGCACCTATTTTCTGTTTATGTTTCTGTCACCCAAGGCCTGAGATTTGGCACTACCTTTAAAACACACTCCTGTGCATTTGCCATTATTTCTCAACATATGTTGAGATGCTCAGTATTGGTTGGAGGAAAAGGTTTGGAATTAAATAGCTAACAACAGGTAAGAAAGCAACAACTTAATCCTGTGCCTTGGCCTTCAGTTGTAAGGTCACTTTCACACTGGTGCAGAAATGGTTTCAGATAATCAATAGGAAAGTGGCAGCATCGTTCCAAATCAGTCACTGGAATCCACTGAAGAAAAGCAGTGGGAGATGGCCTCCTGGAGGGGCTCTCGCATTGCTTGAGCTTGGCACGGTGTGGTGTGCTGTATACTTGCAGTCCAGCGTGAAACCAGGATTTATAAATTGCTTAAAGCATTCCCTACTGCAGTTATAGTCGATGTTCTCCCATTAACCAGACAGCTGCAGGGAGAGCAAAGCTCCATGCACACGCGTAAAACACTCAGGCGCAGAGCCCAGCAAGTAGGGAGCAATTTGCCACAATACAGCTCGGGTCTTGCTGGATACTGGCCCCACTGTAATCCAAGATATAATCACCAACACTGATGAAATTAAATATATATGTTGTCTTACTCAAACTAAAATTATACGTTAATACAGGCTTAAATATATGCACATTAGAATTCAAATATACATGTTGTCTGGCTCAAACTAAAATATCTTAAGTATATGCACATTATAAATGGGCAGGGACACACAATTCCAGTGATGTGCTCGGCGTGCAGTACACAGCACCCCAGTTGTACAGTACAAAGGACGATGTCAATAGGTTATTCACAGTACAATGTCAGTATGATGTATATATTAAAACTGGAAGCACTTGACGCAAACTCTTAAAGGAGACAGATTTTATAATGAAATATCGGTATGTAGGTGTCTGCAGCCTAAATATCACTGGGTGAACTCAAACATTATAAAACACCCACACAAAGTACAGCCCCCTCTCTCCCCACTCCTCTCCTCTCCCCTCCCCTCCTCTCCCCTCCTCTCCTCTCCCCTCCTCTCCTCTCTCGAGCTGAATGGGTGTACAGGCTTACTCTTGTCTGGACTGAGATTCACCTACCATGGCGTCCAGATTTTTGAAGTCACACAGCCTCCTCTGGTCTCGGGGGCGGAAAGCCTCCTGGTCGGGCGGTGCCTCCATTGCGTCGCGGATCTCGGCGTCGATGTCCTCCTCCATCCGGATGAGCGTGGGGGCCAGCATGCCGAACTTGGAGCCGCGCCTGGCCACTTCCAGCAGGCATAGCACGAAGTTCTTCTCGTTCTTGCGGAGGACCAGGTCGTCGGTCTCGAACATGAGGGCGTCGCGGACGGCTAGGTCGTGGCGGCACCAGTCAATGAAGTTGGAGACATTGTCCCGGGCGACGAAGGAGCCGGCCGAGACGTTCCTGGAGGCGAAGGTCACCTCCCCGTGGGGGATTTTTACCTTGGCCGCCGGCTCGGGGTACCTGTGCTCGAACTCCAGGGCGCTCTGGTTAACGTTGTTGGCGTGTTGACACAGGGCGCATCCCGTCTCCAGCGCCTCCATAAAAATGTCGACGTGGACGTCCAGATCATACAGAGCGTTGAGCCACTCGGCCAAATCCTCCTTCATGGCGTACAGATACTCCTCGCTGGACCTGAAGGGCCGAATGCTCTTGCTGGCGGCCGACTGGATGTTGCTTTGGTCCGCCATATTTCTCCAATGGTTGACCGGTCCCCTTTAAATTTCTCTTTCCCCCCCCCTCCACCTCGGAATTCCTGCCCCGGTCAGTTTCAGGTAGAGCCCTGGTGAATTTCTGCTCAGCCGAATTCCATCCCACACGTCTGTGTCTGTCTCTGTCTCTGTCTCTGCAAGTCCCCAGCAACCTGACAGCGACCCACCTGGCCCAGTGCACTCTGCAACTGGCCGCTTTGAGCTCACACAGCAATCCCTGGCTCATCAGATATGCAGCCGAGGCACAAGTCTGTAATTTTTTTTCTTGTTGGTTACTTGCATCTCTCACGCCCGCCCATATTACTCCTGCCTGAGCAAATCCAGTGGAGATTGCAAGCTTCCGGTTGTCACTTTCCCCCCTCCCTTCCAGCTAAAGGTTCTGTTTATATCCTGACCACTTTAACTCCATGGAAACAGGTCTCGCCCCCCGCCCAATACGCACGGGACTATGGGGTATCTAACTTGGAATTTGTGCAAAAGTTACCAGTCAGCAAACACCAGCCGTGATATCACAACACGCTTTAAATTAAGTTATTCCAAGTCCCCATTAGAAATATGTATGCTTTTTCTAAAGGAGTTAAGTCAGTTACACATCCATATTTTGGCTCTGCAATGATGTAATTCACTGACCCTGTGTCAGTGACAGATTGGTTCGCAAATCATTTGCAAATGTCCCATTACCTCACTGACTTGCCGGGAACAGTAACACGGCTGCGGTCTCTGCCAACATTTTTATAGGAGCTTTTCGGAGTAGAACTTGGCACCGCGGGGACGGCGCTTTATTTTATATGGGTCCATTACAAAGTTTAATTTGAACAGCAGATCATTTACAAAGGAGTTAGAAACTCGGCAAAGTGGTGGCGGGGGTTTGCGAATACTGGAAATATACAGGTCAGTCAGAGAAAGATAGGCGGAGCCATCCATTTCAGATGCATGTCCTGCATTCGCGGCAATTTTCTATTTTAATATTTTTTAACATTAAATAACTTTATACAATCCGTTAATAATGTTACCTAATACAAGAAACGATATGATTCCTTGTACGCCATGGGTAAGGGGCGTTATGTTACTAAGCAGAGTGGTTTATGGTGGACAGGCCGAAAGATACCATGACGAAGATTGTGCTGAGGGTGAAGAGCGTGGTGCCAACTTTCGGTCCAAGAAATGTTGGCCATTTCAGAGGCGTAAGAATATCGAACAATGAATGGACAAATCATCCGTTCTAAACTGCGTGGAATACAGATTCACAACAAAAGTTATTAAAATCTAAATAAAACTATGTAAATACAAAAAAGAACAACGTATTGTCAAATAAATGTTTAATTACCACTAGATCATCACACTAGTTTGAAGTTTTGTTGGGCTTATAATTAAATAGAACAATGCAGTTGCAAATTGATTCAATGTGCTTTGCCAGGCATATCCAGGCATTAGTTCCGAACATATGCCAATTTCAATATTGTAATTATTTTGCTTTCATATTTTTCTTGAAATAATGTAATGACTCTCTTTAGTCGAGGTGAGCACGTGGGAAACACAGTTTGGCGGCGAATTGATTCATACTTCCGAAACAGTGTTGACTAGCAAAATGTACAGTGTAATTGCAGTCCCCGATTCATCATCATAGGCGGTCCCTTGAACGAGGATGACTTGCTTCCACAAGAGTTCACAGATGTTTCAATGAAGGACCCGATGTTCCAGTCCTGAACTCCAATTGAGGGGATGGAAGATGCCTGTGCGTGGATTTTTCTCGACAGAGCTAGGCCTTTATCCAGTGGCAAGGGTTGAACCAGGACGACTGGAGACCAGCTCTGCTGCACGGATCTAGTGCGCACACATAGTGCTGCCCCTGGGCCCTCGGCTCTTCTGGGCCCCATACCCTCATTCGACACACCTCCGCCACAATCCCTCACCGCTCCTCCGCCACGAAAACACTCGCCGCACCTCCACCACGATCTCTCCTGCCCCTCCGCCACAAACATTCGCCGCACCTCCGCCACGATCTCTCTCACCCCTCCGCCACGAAAACACTCGCTGCATCTCCGCCACGATCCCTCACTGCCCCTCCGCCGCAAACACTCTCCGCGCCTCCGCCACAATCTCTCTCACCCCTCCGCCACAAACACTCGTCACACCACCACCACGATCCCTCACCATTCCTCCGCCACAAAAACACTCGCCGCATCTCTGCCACGATCTCCTGCCGCACCGCCACACCAAACATTCGCCGAACCTGCGTCCCCAATTAGACAGTTGATCGTGGCAGCGAACTGCTGGAGCACAGGGAGCGGGAAGGTCCCCAATGTGTGCTGAGTCAGCAGATGTCAGCTGGGATTGTGGTGGAATGCACATTAACAAATTGGCTACTGAGGCAGATCCCATAGGGCACCTGCCGAACCTACTGCAGCAGGGAGTCTATTCCTTCAAGAGAGAAGTTGGTGTGAGAAAACTTTTTTTTTGGGGGGCGGGGGGGGGGGGCGGTCAGTTCGGTGGTAGTCTCACATCATTTCAATTTCACATGGGCAGGTCACAGCAACTGTTACAAGCTGTTTCAACATTCATTCGCCTTTAGCGTCAATGAAGAGTCAACTGTGCCATCAGCCCTTTAACAACATTCGGTTCAGTACAATTGGGAAGCCAGTTCCAGGGCTTCGGAAGCCCGGAGCTCTGTGTGTTGGCGCTGCCGGCTCACGCCTCTCTACCAGCAACTACTATACCGAGTATAAACTAACCGAGGCTGGGTCAGTGCAACATACTGTTTCAGCAAATGGGTAATGCAGCTGGAAGTCCAGTTGTCCTTTTGTATAGTGCATAGTGTCCACCGGTACGCCTTCCGCGAGAGGTGGGCGCCGGAGCGACTGGAGTGCATCATCACCCCCGGCAAACAAATTTTAATTTGACTTGATATGTTTTAAAGTTTAATTTGTTTTAATTGCCGGGTTTTAGTGTCCCCCTCCCCTTTTATAGGAGGCACCTGTAAGTTATATGATTTTAAATGTCCAAAAAAAAACACAAAAAACAACTACAAAAATACAAAAAAAACCAAAAAAGGGCATTGGAAAATGTTTGGAGTGGCCCCCCAGATTGGGGGGTACTTGATTTAAATGTTTTATTTTGTCTCCTAAAAGAGTTGTATAGTGCATAGTGTCCACCGGTACGCTCGCGGCCTTCCGCGAGAGGTGGGCGCCGGAGGGACTGGAGTGCATTATCACCCCCAGCAACCAAATTTTAATTTGATTTTATATGTTTTAAAGTTTAATTTGTTTTAATTGCCAGTTTTTTAGTGTCCCCCTCCCCTTTTATAGGGGGCACTTGTAAATTATGGTTTTAGAGCCCCAAAGAAAACACACAAAAAAACTACAGAAAATACATAAAAAACCAAAAAAGGGTCTTGGGAAATGTTTGGGGTGTCCCCCAGATCGGGGGGGCACTTGATTTAATGTTTACTTTTTGTCCCCAAAAAGAGTTGTCTAGTGCATAATTTAACAGTAACGCGCATTATCTGCAAGCAATTGCGCCATCTAGTGTTCTTTTAGTGATCTGCAATTCCCTTCCCAGGGAACTGTTGGCTGCTGAGCATTTTTTTTCTATATTTAGGCAAATAAGAGTCAGCAAAAATCGATCAGGACGCTTTTATTCAGTTCTTCGATTTCTGCTACTACATCCGTTCTTTATATAAAAAGTGTCTCTTCCAGTAACACGATCCTGCCAAATGACTAGGCAAGTGCAGACATTGTCAATTAAATACTTTAATGTTTTAAAGAGACGACACATAGTTTGGGGGTCAACCTCTTATGTTCACTATTTCAAGACCCCGAGGACAGATACCAGAAACTGCAGACTGTCCGGACACCACCATTTATTTACGCAACAGGCTGGTGGAATGTTGGCCTTTATCCCAAAGGAATTGGAATTCAAAAGCGAGGAAGTTTTGCTTCAATTGTAGAGCCTCAGTCAAACCCCATCTGGAGTATTGCGTTCAGTTTTGGGCACCCAATCTCAGGAAAAATTTATTGGCCTTGCTGAGATACAGCAGAATATTATCAGGGCATAATGGGTTAAATCATGAGGAGAGATTGCATAAACTTGGCTTGTGTTCCCATCAGTTTAGAACAGGGATGGTCAAGCATATGGTCAGTGATGCAGATTAATCTGGCCCGTGGTGTCCTGCGCTTCATACATAAGAAATAGGAGCAGGAGTAGGCCATATGGTCCCTCGAGCCTGCTCCGTCATTCACTGAGATCATGGCTGATCTGATCATGGCCTTAACTCCACTTTACTGCCTGTTCCCCGTAACCCTTTACTCCCTTACTCCCTTATAGTTCAATAATCTGTCTATCTCAGCCTTGAATATATTCAGTGACTCAGCCTCCACAGCTCTCTGGGGTAGAGAATTCCAAGATTCACGACCCTCAGAGAAGAAATTCCTCCTCATCTCTGTCTTCAATGGGTGACCCCTTATTCTGAAACTATGCCCCCTAGTTCTAGATTCCTCCATCCTCTCAGCATCTACCCTGTCAAGCCCCCTCAGAATCTTATATGTTTCAATAAGATCACTTCTCATTCATCTAAACTCCAATAAGTACAGGCCCAATCTACTCAACCTTTCCTCATAAGGCAAGCCCGTTTTCTCAGGAATCAACCTAGTGAACCTTTTCTGAACTGCTCCAATGCAAGTATATCCCTTCTTAAATAAGGAGACTAAAACTGCACGCAGTACTCTAGGTGCGGCGTTACCAACGCACTGAACAGTTGTAGCAAGACTTCCCTAATTTTATACTCCAACCCTTGCAATAAAGGCCAACATTCCATTTACCTTCTTAATTACTTGCTGTACCTGCATGCTAACTTTTTGTGTTTCAAGGACACCCAGATCCCTGTGTACTGCTGCATTCTATAGTCTCTCTCCATTTAAATAATATTTTGCTTTTCTATGCTTCCTACCAAAGTGGATAACCTCACATTTTCCCACATTATATTCCATCTGCAAAATGTTTGCCCACTCACTTAGCCTGTCTATATCCCTTTGCAGACTCTTTGTGTCCTCCTCACAACTTGCTTTCCCACCTATCTTTGAATCATCAGCAAATTTGGCTACAATGCACTCAGTCCCTTCATCCAAGCCATTAATATAGATTGTAAATAGTTGATGCCCCAGCACTGATCCCTGTGGCACCCCACTTGTTACAGTTTGCCAACCTGAAAATGACCCATTTATCCCGACTCTCTGTTTTCTGTTAGTTAGCCAATCCTCCATCGATGCTAATATATTACCTCCAACACCGTGAGCTCTTATCTTCTGTAGTAACCTTTTATGTGGCACCTTATCTAATGTCTTTTGGAAATCCAAATACACTACATCTACTGGTATCCCTTTATCCACCCTGCTCATTACATCCTCAAAGAACTCTAATAAATTTGTCAAACATAATTTCCCTTTCATAAAACCATGTTGATTCTTCTTGATTGTATTATGATTTTCTCAATGTCTTGCTACTATTTCCTTAATAATGGATTCCAGCATTTTATCAATGACTGATGTTGGGCTAACTGGCCTATAGTTTCCTGCTTCCTGTCTCCCTCCTTTCTTGAATCATCATCATAGGCAGTCCCTCGGATTCGAGGATGACTTGCTTCCACTCTAAAAGTGAGTTCTCAGGTGACTGAGGAGTCCAATGCTGGTCCTACAGTCTCTGTCACAGGTGGGTCAGACAGCAGTTGAAGAAAAGGGTGGTCGGGGAGCCTGGGTTGAGGTACACTCCTTCCGCTGTCTGCGCTTGGTTTCTGTTTATTCTCGGTGATGCGACTCGAGGTGCTCAGCACCCTCCCGGATGCTCTTCCTCCACTTTAGGCAGTCTTGGACCAGGGATTTCCAAGAGTCAGTGGGGATGTTGTACTTTGTCAAGGAGGTTTTAAGGGTGTCCTTGAAACGTTTCCTCTGCCCGCCTGGGGCTCACTTGCCGTGTCGAAGCTCCGCTTAGAGCACTTGCTTTGGGAGTCTCATGTCGGGCATGCGGACGACGTGGCCCGCCCAATGGAGCTGATCGAGCGTGATCAATGCTTCGATGCTGGGGATGTTGGCCTGAGCGAGAACACTGACGTTGGTGCGTCTATCCTCCCCGTGGATTTGCAGGATCTTGCAGAGGCAGCGCTGGTGGTACTTCTCCAGCGCTTTGAGGTGTCTATTGTATATAGCCCATGTCTCTGAGCCATATAGGAGGGTGGCTATCACTATTGCCCTGTAGACCATGAGCTTGGTGCTGGATTTGAGGTCCTGGTCTTCAAACACTCTCTTCCTCAGTTGACCGAAGGCAGCGTTGGACCTCGTCGTCAATGTTCGCTCTTGCTGACAGTAGGCTCTCGAGGTATGGAAAATGGTCCACGTTGTCCAAGGCCGCGCCGTGGATCTTGATGACTGGGGGGCAGTGCTGTGTGGCGGGATCAGGTTGGTAAAGGACCTTTCGCTCACGGATGTTTAGTGTAAGGCCCATGTTCTCGTACGCCTCGGTGAAAGCGTTGACGATGGCGTGGAGTTCGGCCTCCGAGTGTGTGCAGACGCACGCGTCATCTGCATACTGTAGTTCAGTGACAGAGGATGGGATGACCTGGGATCTGGCTTGGAGGCAGTGGAGGTTGAACAGATTCCCATCTGTTCTATAATTTAGCTCCACTCCGGCGGGGAGCTTGCTAATGGTGAGATGTAGCATTGCAGCAAGGAAGTTCGAAAAGAGTGTTGGTGCAATGACGCAGCCCTGCTTGACCCCGGTCCGGACATGGATTGGGTCTGTGGTGGATCCATTGGTCAGGATCACGGCTTGCATGGAACAGACGGAGGAGAGTGACAAACCTTTGACGGCAGCCAAAACGGAGGAGCACCCTCCATAATCCCTCATGGTTGACAATGTCAAAGGCCTTTGTGAGGTCAAAGAAAGCCATGTACAAGAGTTGGTGCTGTTCCCTGCATTTCTCTTGTAGTTGTCACACAGTGAAGATCCTTTTTTGAAGACGGTCACGATTACAGCGTCCCAGAGATGCTCTCCTCCTTCTAGATAAGAGAAATGAGGTCATGTATTCGTGCCAAAAGTTCTTCTCCACCATGCTTTAGCGCTTCGTCAGGAATTTCATTTTACTCTTGTTGCATTCTTATTCTTCAGCTGACGGATGGCCTTTTCTACCTCATGCCGGGCTGGGGTTGTGCTGAGATGGTGGTGGGTAGCATGCTGCAGGATGAAGTCGAGGACACTCACGTCGCAGACAGAGTCTCGGTTAAGGAGATCTTCGAAATGCTCCTTGCAACAGGCACTGACTGCCTCTCTGTCCTTGATGAGTACCTCTCCATTCTTGGCCAGCAGTGGCGTAGGGCCTTGGGTGCTTGGGCCACAGGTGGTCTTGACTGCGCTAAAGAATCCTCGCAAGTCATGGTTGTCAGATAACTGTTGGACCTCCTGTGCTTTCTCCACCCACCATCTGTTTTTTAGGTCGCGGGCTTTTTGTTGGACCTCGGTTTTCAGCCGTCTGTAGAGTTGCTTTCTTGCTCTTGTGTTGGGTTGCTGTTTTAAGTTCAGAAATGACTTGCGCTTGCAGCTAATTAGCTCCTGGATCTCCTGATTGTTCTCGTCGAACCAGTCTTGCTGTTTCCTGGTCTAGTGACCGAGCGTCTCTTCGCAGATACTGATTGTGGAGGCCTTGAGGGCAGACCAGGTGCTGTGGGTTATCGTCTCTGGGTTATCGAGGGTCGCCATGTTGGCAGTGAGGCGCTGGATGAGTAGGGCTTTCTTAACAGGGTCTTTGAGTGCCTCTGCGTTGATTTTCCAGTGGCATTATTTTTGTTGCCGTCGCTGTTTTGGGGCTACATTGATGTTAATGATGGAGCGGATTATGCGGTGGTCCATCCAGTAGTCGTCGGCTCCTGTCATGGCACGGGTGATGTGCACGTCCTTGCGGTCCCTCGCTCAGACAATGACGTAGTCGAGCAGATGCCAGTGCTTGGAGCGAGGGTGCTGCCATGATGTCTTGTATTTGTCCCTCTGACGGAACAAGGTGTTGGTGATGACAAGGCCATGTTCTAGGCATTTCATCAGGAGCAGGGTACCGTTGGAGTTGGTTTTCCCAATCCATCTCTGTCGATCATACCTCCCCAGAGGTCTGTGTCCTTTCCAACTCTGGCATTGAAATCGCCAAGAAAGACCAGCTTGTCATCCGTTGGAACTCGGGACAGGGATTGTTCGAGGCTGGAGTAGAATTCCTCTTTGGTCTCAACTGTAGCTTCCAGTGTTGGGGCGTACGCGCTGATGACCATAGCGCATTGGTTCCGGGCTAGAGTGAGCCAAAGAGTCATGAGACATTCGGTTATCCTGCAAGGGGAGTCGTTGAGACGGCCCACCAGCTCATTCTTGATGGTGAAGCCCACTCTGTGGAGGCGCTGTTCTTCTGGTTAGCCTTTTCAGAAGAAGGTGTAACCTCCACCTTGCTGTTTGAGCTGGCCTTCCCCTGCCTGCCGGATCTCATTTAGGGCGGCGATGTCAACGTCGAAGCATCTGAGCTCCCGGGCAACAATAGCTGTGTGGCATTCCGGTCTTTTGCTGTTTGGGTTATCCATGAGGGTCCTGATGTTCCAGGTCCCAAACTTCATTTCGAAGGCTGGAAGATGCCTGTGGTAAATTATTTTAACGTCGGGTGGCCGTTGCACACCAGCTACCACTTGGGCTTAGCAGAGCGAGGTCTTGACCCAGGGGCAAGGGGGTCCGAGATGACTGGAGACCAGGCTCTGCTGTATGGGCCTAATTGCCTATGGTGGGGTGTGAGCCGTAAGCTCGGTGCTGAGCAGCGCCTTTCGGAGAGATGGTGAGAGATCCGAGGTGTGGAGAGTGGGCTAAGAGAATTGAGGCAATGTTTCCGTCTCCCAGGTATTAGCTCCTGGCTGTAGGCAGGCATTGGGATAGCCAGAGATCCAGTTTGTAGGAGGAGGAGAGGTCAGAGTGGCCGCCGTCATTGAATGCACCACATGCTCGACAGTAATAGCCAAGATGCCCTCCGGGATAGCAGCTCCCTAGGGAGCTCTCCCTGAACAAATTTACCCCCGGCCATCCGTTACCATCCTTCACTCTTTCTCCCCAATCACCTCCCCCCAACCCCACCCCCCGCCCACCGCCTCACACTGCTTAAGCTTCCCCTGGCCCTAATAGTGGGTGCATTTCTTACTCCTAAAGTGCATTTCTTGCCCCTAAAATCTATGTTGCAAGGACAGCTACCTGAGCCCACTGCCCATCCCCAACCATGCCTGCTCCTTACCTCCATCTGTGAGCGGCGGATTTACCACCCAGATCGACCTTCCTGCTGCCAAGACTTTCGCTCCCCCACTGGATATGGCCGACTCAGCTGCTCCACTCGATCCCCAATGGCATCCAGTGAGCCTCTGACCAGCTCCGACCACAGGTTTGAGCCCTAACCTCTCTCTCCGCCCTCGCACCCAGCTCCGTCGGCACTTCAGCTCCACTCTCTCTCTTCGCACTCCACTCCGGCGACATTCTGGCCTCCCTCCGGCTGCTGGTCCCACCCAACTGCAGAGCCCATGTTTCTTGAATAGGGGTAGCACATTTGCAGTTTTTCAATCCGCTGGGACTTTTCCAGAATCTAGGGAATTTTGGAAGATTACAACCAATGCATCCACTATCTCTGCAGCCACTTCTTTTAAGACCCGAGGATGCACGCCATCATGTTCAGGGGACTTGTCAGCGCTTAGTCCCATTAGTTTGCCTAGTACTTTTTCTCTACTGATATCATATCATCATCATAGGCAGTCCCTTGGAATCGAAGAAGACTTGCTTCCACTCTAAAAATGAGTTCTTAGGTGACTGGACAATCCAATATGAGAATTACAGTCCCTGTCACAGGTGGGACAGACAGTCGTTGAGGGAAAGGGTGGGTGGGACTGGTTTATCGCACAGTCTTTCCACTGCCTGCATTTGGTTTCTGCATGCTATCGGCGATGAGACTCGAGGTGCTCGGCACCCTCCTGGATGCACTTCCTCCACTTAGGGCGGTCTTTGGCCAGAGACTCCCAGGTGTCAGTGGAGATGTTGCACTTTGTCAAGGAGGCTTTGAAGGTGTCCTTGAAACACTTGCTCTGCCCACCTTTGGCTCATTTGCCGTGAAGGAGTTCCGAGTAGAGCGCTTGCTTTGGTAGTCTCGTGTCAGGCATGCAAACAATGTGGCCTGCCCAGCGGAGCTGAGCAAGTGTGGTCAGTGCTTCAATGCTGGGGATGTTGGCCTGGTCGAGGACGCTAAAGTTAGTGCGTCTGTCCTCCCAGGGGATTTGCAGGATCTTGCGGAGACATCGTTGGTGGTATTTCTCCAGCGACTTGAGAAACTGTACATGGTCCATGTCTCTGAGCCATACAGGAGGGCGGGTATTACTACAGCCTTCTAGACCATGAGCTTGGTGGCAGATTTGAGGGCCTGATCTTCAAACACTCTTTTCCTCAGGTGGCTGAAGGCTGCACTGGCGCACTGGAGGCGGTGTTGAATCTCGTCGGCAATGTCTGATTGTTTTAATTTCCTCCCTCCCTTTCCCCCCACCCCCTGATTTTCTACTATTATTGGGAAGCTTTTAGTGACTTCTACCATGAAGACAGATACAAAATATTTGTTCAAAGTCTCTGCCATTTCTTTGTGCCCAATTATTAATTTCCCAGTCTTGTCCTCCTGAAGGACCAACATTTACTTTAGCTACTCTCTTCGAAAAGCTTCGAGGAGCAGCCAATAAATGGCGAATGAAACACTGGAACCTTACTGTAGGCAAACAGTGCAAGATTGTTTCCACTGGTGGGAAAATGAGGAATAAGGAGATGGAGATTGAGGATTCTCACTGCACTCAGGAAGCATCCCAAGCTTCAATAGGCGGTGGAAATGCAGGAGGCCCGAGTATGATCCACAGTAGCCCGCAGTAGTGCTGTGAAGCTGGAAGGAGCACTCTTGCTCCTCCATGTCCCACAGGAAGGAAAATAAATAAACTTTCCCTATCATTTCTTCAGTGGCCTCCAGCAATCCCTATGAGGGCCATTGTAGAACTGGAAAAACTAGTCGGAGCTTGAACAGCGCATGCTCCACCCAGTTTTTCCACACATTTTGCAGAGGGCCTTAAAACAGGTGCAGGACCCTTCTTTGCAGATTTAAATTGATCTGACGCTGATTTCAGGGATGTCTAAAAACAGTAAGGATTAATATGGTGGCGGTCATGCAGATTAGGTGTAAGGTCTTGAGTCCAGAAATTGGTATACTTTGAACCTGTTTAATGTCCAAAATACGGCAAAACGCACACCAATTTCTAACCCAGTGTGTCCAAATAACTTTTGCTGAATGTGGCCTATGCCAAGTGCCAGGATGCCGATCAGGCTCACCATTGAATTTGACACCCGTGGTCTAACTGGTATCCTTGGATCGGCCACAAACTATTGAAATTGAAAGAGCAGAAATCCCATTTGTGACCCACTGGATTGGGAGTCAAACACTCCACCTAAAAACAAACGTCTTAATTTGTCAAACATACTGTACATGTATTACACAAGATCCCTTGTCAACATAACACACCACAATACCATCAGCATACAGCAAGCCACTGCCGAACAAAAATAACATTCAGATTAGGCTCACGTGGTTAAGGGTGGGGAGGGTGGGGGTGGCGGGGGGGGGGGGGGGGTTAAATGATATAGAGATGGTCAATTTTGAAAAATGAGGCCAATTAAATTAAAGAAAATCAAAAACTGTTTTTTTGTTTAGAATAGCATTTCTGATCCAGGGTCAGTTGCATCCTTGACAGTTTTGGGTGACCCAGAGAGTTGGTCATATTGTGGCTCCTTAGAACAGTTGGCGTTATCAACCAGAGCACTCATGGAACGCAATGCTCACCAACCTCCAAAGTGGAGACATTTAAAACAGAGAAATTAGGAAGAATTTCTTTACTCAGATAAAGATTTGGAACAGGTAGCAGAAACAAAAAATATTAGGAATGTTTAAAATGCAGTTGGATGCTTTATTGAGATGTAAAAATGCTGTGGTGATAAATCTGTAAACCATGTAAGGAGTAATGGTCAAAAGGAGATCCAATAAAGCGAAGGTTCACCAGACTGATTCCCGGGATGGCGGGACTGACCTATCAAGAAAGATTGGATCAATTGGGATTGTATTCACTGGAGTTCAGAAGAATGAGAGGGGACCTCATAGAAACGTTTAAAATTCTGACGGGTTTAGACAGGTTAGATGCAGAAAGAATGTTCCCAATGTTGGGGAAGTCCAGAACCAGGGGTCACAGTCTGAGGATAAGGGGTAAGCCATTTAGGACCGAGATGAGGAGAAACTTCTTCACCCAGAGAGTGGTGAACCTGTGGAATTCTCTACCACAGAAAGTAGTTGAGGCCAATTCACTAAATATATTCAAAAGGGAGTTAGATGAAGTCCTTACTACTCGGGGGATCAAGGGTTATGGCGAGAAAGCAGGAAGGGGGTACTGAAGTTTCATGTTCAGCCATGAACTCATTGAATGGCGGTGCAGGCTAGAAGGGCTGAATGGCCTGCTCCTGCACCTATTTTCTATGTTTCTATGTTTCTATGTTAACCCTTTTCTTTCAACTCCACAACCAATAGATACATTATTACAAGTTTTAAAAAGAGATGATAGGTTGTTAAGATGCTCATGAGCTCGCGTTGACATTGTTTGAGCATTAACTGTAAATAATAAGTTATTTGCTAGCTCGTCTCGGTAATCTATAAACACTTTTTACCCAATGTGTTGGGGTGTTGCTGGCTCTGGCCACTTGGCAGGAAGCCTGGCAGGCCTTCTCTTTCTGGCTTTGAGCAGCAAGAGATGAAACATACAATTGTTTTGAAATAGAATGTGAGGCAGTCAAACAGCAAAAGTCTGCAGGAGGTTGGAGTGCAGGGGAGAATAGTCAGAAATGATCTTGTTTATGTCAAGACAGCCCGTTGATGTAGGAAAGCATGACATGTTCCTTATTTTGTATTATTATGCAAAGATACGTTGTACTGTATCTGTGTATCAGTGAGTCTGACTGTAACTGCCATTCTGTATGTTTACCTTACTGTGAAATAAAGCAGCTTATCAATTTGCATCAAGCCTCATATCACCAAGTGTTTGCTCGGTCCTTGCTCAGAGAGATTTAATGTATGTAAAAAAAAAAACTAAAATATCTGGTTCAGGTCATGAGGGGATGCTGTTGTTAAGTCACCGGATAACACTATCATGCAAGTAGCTATAGGGCATTGTCAATAAATTCCCATAAAAGTAAGATGCTCAAACTGCTTACGGGAGCAACTGATGTCACTGAAGCTGAGAAGGTATCTAAGCCAGACCTGAATTTGTAACAACCAGATAAAACTGACTTTCCTTTGGGTTACTCGAGGTATTTCTCATCTTACCCAACCAATGTAAGCCTTCAATTATCTCTAGACTTGTAATGTAAGTCTCCCCAGCTCCAGTCATTAATTGGACCCAGCTGCTGGTTGTAAGAGTCCATTGTTCTGAGGGTGAACAAAAAAACATTAAAAAAAATAAAGGGGCAGTTAAAAGTGTCTGGAGTGTCCCCCAGATCGGGGGGCACTTGATCTAATGTTTATTTTGTTCCCCGCCACCCCCCCCCCCCCCACCCAAAAGAGTTGTTCTGATGCAGTCTGAACTTCCTAGTAGGTTTACCATTAATTATTTAATTTTCCCAGGGTTCAGCATGGTTTAAGACCATTTATCCTGCATAGGGATGAGGTTCGACAGACAAAATAGTCTTTTCTCATTCTTGGTTTTATGTTGCGATAGAAACTTTACAAAACATTGTGACTACAGACGTCGTTAATAAATGGCTCTATTGGTGTTTCTATTGATTGTGATAGAGACTAATAGCTCACTTTTTATGCATGTAATTCAGTGCATAGAAAGAGGCATTGTCATGGTATTGGGGAAGTTAAAGTTCCTGGAATAGTCAAAGATAGCCTGCTATAAAAACTTTGCTAAAAGGTCAAGTTGCATTTTCTGAAACCCCCACTTTCAGAATGTGAAGTGGAGTCCTTGACAACGTCTCCTAAGCACATTACATTCATTTGTAAAAATGTCAGTTCAATAAAATGTACTTTACCTCAATGATCTAAAATTGTATATCTCGACGTTCTATGTTTCCATAGAAAATGAGGTAATAAAGCAATTTTTTATTGAAATGTCACAATTATTTAAAATGTGTGGCTAATAAAATAGAAATACAAAATACCAACATCAAAAAATGTAACATCTTCATTCCAATGTTCCATTGCATATTCACAGCAAATATAAAGTACTGCCTCCACTAACGTAAGAAATCAACTTTGAAGTAAAGTTGGTTTCTTGGATAGTTGAGAAATTGCTGTAACTTTTAATAAATACACCACATGACAGTTGCAGTGACAGTTTTGACTTGTCAGCATCAGTACTTCACTTTCCACCTTTATAATTATAGCTTTTTAAAAAAGATACTTTAGGTGAATTGAAGAAAAATTGTGTGATTTGGCACAATGATCCCACTACTTGCAATTATATAGCATCTTTAAAGTCACAAAATGTCTAAGTCGTTTACTGGGCTGGAGAGGGAAGGGGGTGAACTCGGACACCGAGCAGGAATTGAGGGAAGAGTTGGAGGAGGTGACGTGAAGGAGTGCAAGGCTAAGAAACTGCAGTCTTGTAATCAGACTCAGCACGTTACTTTGAAGACTTAAGATTACAGATCTCAACTTGGACACTGAGCTGCTGTGAATTGGCAAAAGCTGAGCCTATAGGATTGGTTTTCCCAAAGCAATAACTCCCATACAAAACTGCACCAAAATGCCACTTCTTAAAACTATCATCAGAGTGACTCTGGCTCTGTAGGTAGGGACCCAAAATGGTGATTCTTCATGGAATTGGAAACATTTTACTGAACAAACAGGCTAGTGAGTGCTTTTGCAAATTAATATATAGAGAGCAGAGTAATTTGTACTGACATTAATTCCCACAGGCTTTGCCACTTCTTTAACAGTCCACGTCACAGAAGAGGAAGAAAGGAAGAAAAACAGTAAATGCTGGAAATACTCAGCAGGTCAGGCAGCATCTGTGGAGAGAAAAACAAAGTTAACATTTCAGGTCAATGACCTTTTATCAGCATGTTCTGATGAAAGGTTACTGACCTGAAATGATAACCTTGTTTGTGTTCTATGATCTCATACCTCAGGCTTCTCAGCACTACTTTCCTAAGGGCTTCAATATCACAGTAAGCCAAGTAGTTCCACCCAAACTCAGTCTCTCTGTATGACCTCATGTATACCCTCAAGTCCTGGCCTCTCCAACCAACCCCAATCCCAACTTCCTCCTGGCTCTACTCTCCACCACACATAGATCCAAGCCCCTACTTTCTCTCACCCTCATGTTCCAGCAGCTCAAGCTCTCTAAATGTGATCCCCACACCTACTTCCAACCAGTACATGTTAACCAACATCTTGCTGTAACCTGGGCTTTAAAAAGTGAAGATAAAAATTGAGGACTTGGATAGAGGAGCCTGGGTAAAAGCCATGCATTGCTTGGGAGATGTACAGGAGAAAGGACATAAATAATGAGAAACTTACATAAATAATGAGAAAAAGAGCTGGAGACACTGTACTAGGAACGTGCACAAGAGCCATAGAGAAAAAAAGAGTGCAACACAAATAGAAAAATAAACACAAAAATTTAAAAGTAAGAAGCATTTGGAAGAAGAGACAATTCTGTTTTTCTTAAAAGAATAAAGTCCATGAGCAATCCTTCAATCTGATTGATTAAGGAGATATACAGTTGCTTGCTTTGTTCACTCAGGTAGACCCAGATGCCCTGCTTCCCTCACTGTGACGTTATCAGCTTGCACTTTCAGCAATTTACCACAAAATCTTTTTTGAAAGCTAAACGTGCAAGAGCAAGTCTAACGGCAGATGCTGTTAGATTCTTCTACAACAAAATCTGGCCCAATATTATTTTTATCCCTTGGATGAATTTTGTGGATCCCAGCAATCCACATACAGAAGTTGGCCAGCTCACTTTTAAGCAACTTTTACATACTAGCCAGAGTTGTGGGTTTGGTTGACCTTGACTTTGCATATCAAGGTAAAGTTTTCCATTGGACTAAGTATCCAACCCATGGCCCACTTAGCTTTTCATCTGGTCCTACTGTTATCTTACACAAAGTGGCCGTCACATAGTCATTCCTAACGATCCCCTACTCTTGGTGGCTGCCTACGCATGACAGTTCATGAAGCAGCATGTTAATTTGGTCATTAATGCTGATAATGATGAGATTTCCAAATTTTCACAAGTTTTTAAAAATATTCATCATAGGATGTGCTGGGGGTCACTGGCAAGGCCAACCAGAATTTATTGCCCATTCTTAATTGCCCTTGAAACAGTGGTGGTGAGCTGCTTTGTTGAACTGCTGCAGTCTGTGTGATGAAAGTGCTCCCAATGCTGTTAGGCAGGGTGCTCCAGGTTTATGACCCAGCGGCAATGAAAGAACTGAATATATTCCAAGTTAGGGTGGTGTGTGACTTCAAGGGGAACTTGGAGGTGGTTGTGCTCCCATGCACCTGCTCCCCATGTCCTAAGAGGTCGTGGGTTTGGGAGATGTTGTCGAAGAAGCCTTTGTAGATGGTACACATTGCAGCCACGTTGCGCTGATGGTAGAGGGAGTGAATGTTTAAGGTGGTGGATGGGGTGCCAATCAAGCAGATACTAAACTGGGTGGTGGTATGAGCTGTGAGGAGGATGCTAAGAGGCTACGGGGTGACTTGGACAGGTTAGGTGAGTGGGCAAATGCATGGCAGATGCAATATAATATGGATAAAGTGAGGTTATCCAATTTGGGGGCAAAAACACGAAGGCAGAATATTATCTGAATGGCGGCAGACTAGGAAAAGGGGAGGTGCAACAAGACCTGGGTGTCATGGTTCATCAATCATTGAAAGTTGGCATGCAGGTACAGCAGGCAGTGAAGAAGGCAAATGGTATGTTGGCCTTCATAGCTAGGGGATTTGAGTATAGGAGCAGGGAGGTCTTACTGTAGTTGTACAGGGCCTTGGTGAGGCCTCACCTGGAGTATTGTGTTCAGTTTTGGTCTCCTAATCTGAGGAAGGAAGTTCTTGCTATTGAGGGGGTGCAGCGAAGGTTCACCAGACTGATTCCAGGGATGGCTGGATTGACATATGAGGAGAGACTGGATCAACAGGGCCTTTATACACTAGAGTTTAGAAGGATGAGAGGGGTTCTGATAAAAACATACAAGATTCTGATGGGACTGGACAGGTTAGATGTGGGAAGATTTTTCCTGATGTTGGGGAAGTCCAGAACCAGGGGACACAGTATTAGGATAAGGGGTAGGCCATTTAGGACTGAGATGAGAAGCTTCTTCACTCAGAGAGTTGTCAACCACTGGAATTCCCTGCTGCAGAGAGTTGTTGATGCCAGTTCATTGGATATATTCAAGAGGGAGTTAGATATAGCCCTTACGGCTAAAGGGATCAAGGGGTATGGGGAGAAAGCAGGAAAGGGGTATTGAGGGATAGAACATAAGAACATAAGAATTAGGAACAGGAGTAGGCCATCTAGCCCCTCGAGCCTGCTCCGCCATTCAAAAAGATCATGGCTGATCTGGCCGTGGACTCAGCTCCACTTACCCGCCCGCTCCACATAACCCTTGATTCCCTTATTGGTTAAAAATCTATCTATCTGTGATTTGAATACATTCAATGAGCTAGCCTCAACTGCTTCCTTGGGCAGAGAATTCCACAGATTCACAACCCTATGGGAGAAGAAATTTCTTCTCAACTCAGTTTTAAATTGTCTCCCTCGTATTTTGAGGCTGTGTCCCCTAGTTCTAGTCTCCCCGACCAGTGGAAACAATCTCTCTGCCTCTATCTTGTCTATCCCTTTCATTATTTTAAATGTTTCTATAAGATCACCCCTCATCCTTCTGAACTCCAACGAGTAAAGACCCAGTCTACTCAATCTATCATCATAAGGTAACCCCCTCATCTCCGGAATCAGCCTAGTGAATCGTCTCTCTACCCCCTCCAAGGCTAGTATATCCTTCCTTAAGTAAGGTAACTAAAACTACACGCAGTACTCCAGGTGTGGCCTCACCAATACCCTGTACAGTTGCAGCAGGACCTCCCTGCTTTTGTACTCCATCCCTCTCGCAATGAAGGCCAACATTCCATTCGCCTTCCTGATTACCTGCTGCACCTGCAAACTAACTTTTTGGGATTCATACACAAGGACCCCCAGGTCCCTCTGCACCGCAGCATGTTGTAATTTCTCCCCATTCAAATAATATTCCCTTTTACTGTTTTTTTTTTCCAAGGTGGATGACCTCACATTTTCCGACATTGTATTCCATCAGCCAAACCTTAGCCCATTCGCTTAACCATTCTAAATCTTTTTGCAGCCTCTCTGTGTCCTCTACAGAACCCGCTTTCCCACTAATCTTTGTGTCATTTGCAAATTTTGTTACACTACACTCTGTCCCCTCTTCCAGGTCATCTATGTATATTGTAAACAGTCGTGGTCCAGCACCGATCCCTGTGGCACACCACTAACCACCGATTTCCAACCTGAAAAGGACCCATTTATCCCGACTCTTTGCTTTCTGTTAGCCAGCCAATTCTCGATCCATGCTAATATATTTCCTCTGACTCCACGTACCTTTATCTTCTGCAGTAACCTTTTGTGTGGCACCTTATCGAATGCCTTTTGGAAATCTAAATACACCACATCCATCAGTACATCTCTATTCACCATGCTCGTTATATCCTCAAAGAATTCCAGTAAATTAGTTAAACATGATTTCCCCTTCATGAATCCATGCTGCGTCTGCTTGATTGCACTATTCCTATCTAGATGTCCCGCTATTTCTTCCTTGATGATAGCTTCAAGCATTTTCCCCACTATAGATGTTAAACTAACCGGCCTTTTGTCTGCCCCCTTTTTTAAACAGAGGCATTACATTAGCTGCTTTCCAATCCGCTGGTACTTCCCCAGAGTCCAGAGAATTTTGGTAGAATATAACGAATGCATCTGCTATAACTTCCGCCATCTCTTTTAATATCTGGGATGCATTTCATCAGGACCAGGGGACTTGTCTACCTTGAGTCCCATTAGCCTGTCCAGCACTACCTCCCAAGTGATAGTGATTGTCTCAAGGTCCTCCCTTCCCACATTCCCATGACCAGCAATTTTTGGCATGGTTTTTGTGTCTTCCACTGTGAAGACCGAAGCAAAATAATTGTGTAAGGTCTCAGCCATTTCCACATTTCCCATTATTAAATTCCCCTTCTCATCTTCTAAGGGACCAACATTTACTTTAGTCACTCTCTTCCGTTTTATATATCGGTAAAAGCTTTTACTATCTGTTTTTATGTTTTGCGCAAATTTACTTTCGTAATCTATCTTTCCTTTCTTTATCGCTTTCTTAGTCATTCTTTGCTGTCGTTTAAAATTTTCCCAATCTTCTAGTTTCCCACTAATCTTGGCCACCTTATACGCATTGGTTTTTAATTTGATACTCTCCTTTATTTCCTTGGTTATCCACGGCTGGTTATCCCTTCTCTTATCGCCTTTCTTTTTCATTGGAATATATTTTTGTTGAGCACTATGAAAGGGCTCCTTAAAAGTCCTCCACTGTTCCTCAATTGTGCCACCGTTTAGTCTGTGTTCCCAGTCTACTTTAGCTAACTCTGCCCTCATCCCGCTGTAGTCCCCTTTCTTTAAGCATAGTATGCTCGTTTGAGACACTACTTCCTCACCCTCAATCTGTATTACAAATTCAACCATACTGTGATCATTCATTCCGAGAGGATCTTTTACTTGGAGATAGTTTATTATTCCTGTCTCATTACACAGGACCAGATCTAAGATAGCTTGCTCCCTTGTAGGTTCTGTAACATACTGTTCTAAGAAACAATCCCGTATGCATTCTATGAATTCCTCCTCCAGTCTACCTCGTGCGATTTGATTTGACCAATCGATATGTAGGTTAAAATCCCCCATGATTACTGCCATTCCTTTTTCACATGCCTCCATTATTCCCTTTATTATTGTCCGCCCCACCGTGAAGTTATTATTTGGGGGCCTATAAACTACGCCCACCAGTGACTTTTTCCCCTATCTCTTATCTCCATCCACATGATTCAACATTTTGTTCATTAGAGCTAATATCATCTCTCACAACTGCCCTGATATCATCCTTTATTAACAGAGCTACCCCACCTCCTTTCCCTTCTTGTCTATCCTTCCGAATTGTCAGATATCCCTGTATGTTTAATTCCCAGTCTTGGCCACCCTGCAACCACGTTTCTGTAATGGCCACCAAATCATACCCATTTGTAATGATTTGTGCCGTCAACTCATTTACTTTATTTCGAATGCTGCGTGCGTTTAGGTAAAGTGTTTTAATACTAGTTTTTAAACCATGGTTTTTAGTTTTGACCCCTCCTGCAGCCCCTTTATATTCATACATATTGTCCCTTCCTATCACCTTGTGGTTTACACTTACCCCAGTGCTACTCTGCTCGGTTGCTTCCTGCCTTTTGCATTCTTTCTTGGGGTCCTGTTCATCTGCGCTCTCACCCACTCTAACTAGCTCAGAGCCCTCTCCTGGGTTCCGAATACTCCTCGCATTGAGGCACCAAGCTTTCAGGTTTGTCTTTTTATTACACTTTGACCCTTTAGAATTTTGCTGTACATTGGCCCTTTTTGTTTTATTCCTTGGGTTTCTCTGCCCTCCACTTTTACTCATCTCCTTTCTGTCTTTTGCTTCTATCTCCATTTTGTTTTCCTCTGTCTCCCTGCATTGGTTCCCATTCCCCTACCATATTAGTTTAACTCCTCCCCAACAGCACAAGCAAACACTCCACACTCCCCCTAGGACATTGGTTCTCATCCTGCCCAGGTGCAGACCGTCCGGTTTGTACTGATCCCACCTCCCCCAGAACCGGTTCGAATGCCCCAGGAATTTGAATCCCTCCCTGCGTCACCACTGCTCAAGCCACGTATTCATCTGCGCTATCCTGCGGTTCCTACTCTAACTAGCACGTGGCACTGGTAGAAATCCCGAGATTACTACTTTTGAGGTCCTCCTCGCCCCTTAAATTCATCTCGTAGGACCTCATTCCTTTTTTTTTTATCTATGTCGTTGGTACCAATATGCACCATGACAACTGGCTGTTCTCCCTCCCTTTTCAGAATGTCCTGCATCCCGCTCCAAGACATCCTTGACCCTTGCACCAGGGAGGCAACATACCATCCTGGAATCTCGATTGTGGCCGCAGAAACGCCTATCTATTCCCCTTACAATTGAATCCCCTATCACTATCGCTCTCCCACTCTTTTTCCTACCCTCCTGTGCAACAGAGCCAGCCATGGTGCCATGAACTTGGCTGCTGCTGCCCTCCCCTGATGAGTCATCCCCCTCAACAGTACTCAAAGCAGTGTATCTGTTTTGCAGGGGGATGACTGCAGGAGACCTGCAGGGAACCGTCAGAAGCTGAATCAGCCATGATCTTATCGAATGGTGGTGCAGGCTCGAAGGGCCAAACGGCCTACTCCTGCACTTATTTTCTATGTTTCTATGCTTTGTCCAGGATGGTGTCGAGTTTCTTGAGTGTTGTTGGAGCTGCACTTATCCAGACAAGTGGAGAGTATTCCATCACACTCTTGACTTGTGCCTTGTGGGTGGCGGAAAGGCTTTGGGGAGTTAGATGAGTCACTCACTGCAGAATACCCAGTTTTTGATCTGCTCTTGTAGCTACAGTATTTATGTGGCTGCTCCAGTTAAGTTCTGGTCAATGGCAACCCCTGATCGTGGTAATGACGGTGAATGTCATGGGGAGGTGGATAGTTGATGTTGGAGATGGTCATTGCCTGACACTTGCGTAGCACAAACATTACTTGGCACTTATCAGCCCAAGCCTGGATGTTGTCCAGGTTTTGCTGTATGCGGGCATGGGCTGCTTCATTATCTGAGGAATTTCGAAGTAAACTGAAACCTGTGCAATCATCAACAAATATTCCCACTTCTAACGGAGGGAAGGACATTAATGAAGCAGCTGAAGATGGCTGGACCTAGGAAAATGTCCTGAGGAACTCCTGCAGCAATCTGCTGTAACTGAGATTAATTGGTCTCCATCAACTACCTTCCTTTGTACTAGGTATGACTCCTGCCAATGGAGTTTCCCCCAATTCACATTGACTTCAATTTTACTAGGACTCCTTGATGCCACACGTGATCAGATGGAGCCTTGATATCAAGGACAGGCACTCTACCTCACCTCTGAAATTCAGCTCTTTTGTCCGTGTTTGGAGCTGTAATGAGGCCTGGAATTTAGTGGTCCTAGCAGAACCTTTCTTTCTTTCTCTTTTGCCAGTCCCCCTGATAGGTTGGTCTCATGATGATGAGCGACTGACTTCTGAATTATTTCATTCTTCATTTACAGAAAACTGTAATAAAGGGAGGCCAGCATATTCAAGGGCTTTTATTGTTTGTTTTACAAGTGAATAAATGTGCAGAAGGGTGCAATTTATTTATTTTACATGTGAATGAGTGGGGTGGGAAGCTGGAGTTGAGCGCTGCCATAACAGGATAGGCTTTTGGATAGTCAGCTTTTCCCCCTGTCGATGTTGATCAAGACATTGTCCCTGCATGAGGCAGCAAGGGATCTCTGTAAAAGTAAGGAGAATTAGTGACCAAGAAAAAAGAGACAGTGAAAAAAACAATAAAGATGTTTCAACAGAAGATGAGTGTGAGACAAGAAGGATGAAGCCATAACAAAAACCAAGAGAAAACAGAAAGAAAAAACAGATAGGCACAAGGTAATCTGTCAGAGAACTATCCAAGAAAGAGCTGATGGATTTGAAGCAGGAATACTTAACACTGCAGAGGTCCAGCATATTCAGCTTGAATAAAATTATGCAACAAACCAAACAAATTCCAGAATAAACAGCCTGCAATCCTTTGGGGGGAAATTTCAGGTCGTTTTGCGCCCCATTAACTGGAGACACAGACTTTTCGCCTGGGGTACCGCTACCAACCCCCACGGGAGTTCAGCGTCGGTGCTAACCGGTAGCACCCTGGGTCGCTGCGCCGGTGATGATAATGTAATCATTGTGCAGAGCGACCAGTTTTCGCCCTGGAGCGAAAATTCGGTAGCGCCCCATTAAGCTGCCATGGGCGATGCCTGCTACAGCTTTGCAGGGCATGTAGGCCGCTTGCGGAGCAAAACTTGAAGGGCGAAGCGCGGCTGTAAACAAAAATGGCTGACTTATTGGTCGCGGCCTTCCCGTTTGTACACTGTGGGGTCCGTGCCGCGATCTTGCAGCTCGAACACCGCTTGTGTGCCAGACTGCTGCCACAGCACCCCGCTCCCTGATGGCCTAGCGATGGCCCCATTTCTCACCCGCAGTCAGCAGCTTGGCCCTCCCCTTTGATGGAAATGGGAGGGCCGTCTACCTGCCAGCGCTACGCGTCCCACTGAAAACTGCGTGCATTTGTGCCCAGGCTCACCCCCGAGAGGAACTGCAGCGCGCTATATTGTACTGCAGTTCCTCTCGGGGACAGTAAGCCCAATATAGCTCGGGGGCGGCACTTCCGTGCCTGGCACAGGAACTCCCACCTCGACCACAGTACTGAACTTCGCCTCCTTTGTCTTTTGATTTGTTTGTTATAGTCTGTGTTTAAAGAAATTATCAAACGTTCTGACGGAAATTCATCAATCTGAAACGTTAACTTGGGTTTCTCTCGCCATAGATGCTGTCTGACCTGCTGAGTATTTTCAGCATTTTCTAGGGTTTTTTGCAGAAAATAATGTAACATAACATACTTCAAAAATCTATTTCACTAATTTAGCAAATCTAATATAAAAATCTAATCATTGATTTGGTACATTCAGAGAGTTGTAGTCTACAAAGTTTAACTGATTATCACAGCATACATGAGGTCAATCAGATCTCTCATTCTCTTAGCATCTAGCAGAAACCTTAAATCACTTTCCAAATATCTGTTGTTAAATATCTGGCAAATTGCTCATCTTTACATACAGCTCCGCGAGTTTATATAGCCCAATTTTAAAGAAACTGTATGAATCTCTTAACTTTTTATACGCATTTCAAACCCCAGTCTGTAAGACAAGTAACATCTTACCCACTTCCCAAAAAAGTTGAGGATATTTAAATACACATCAGTAATACAGAACTGCCAACAAACCCAGATTACTCACCAAATGAAAAAGGCAGGAATTATAGAATCTTACAGCACAAGAGGCAGCCATTCAGCCCATCATGCCTGTTGTGCCAGTGTTTTGAGAGAGCTATCCAATTAGTCCCACTCCCCATGCCCGACAATCCACCCCACCACCCCCCAAATCAGATATTCATTTAGTATCCTTTTGAAAGTTGCTGTTAAATCTACTTCCACCACCCTTTCATGCAATGCATTCCAAATCATAACTCAGTGTGTAAAATACATTGTCCTCATCGCCCCAGTTCTTTTACCAATTACCTTAAACCTGTGTTCTCTGGCTGACTTTCCTGCCAGTGGAAACAATTTCTCCTTATTTACTCTATCAAAACACTAATTTTTTAATTAAATCTCATTAATCTACTGCAAGAACACTCATCTGCACCCTCTCCATGGCCTTTGCATCCTTCCTAAAGTATGGTGCCCAGAATTAAGACACAATATTCCAGCTGAGGCCTAACTCATGATTTATAAAGGTTTAACATAACATTCTTGCTTTTGTACTCTATGCCTTTTTAACAGTCGTATTAACTTTTTGCACTTAGACCCCCAGGTCTCTGTTCCTGCACCCCCTTTAAAAATTGTACCATTTGGTTTATATATTTTAGTTTCTATCTATATATAAAATATCACAATGCAATGGTTGCTACCTTTTTGATTTCTCAAGACCGTGAAATTGTACAATACGTACTTGCCAAACTGTGTACCTTCGTGGTTAAATGTGAGGCAACAATGGTAAGAAGATTACATGAGGATTACTTAAAATTAGATTGCAAATCCCTGGAGATTTATCTGGAGGTTAACTTGGATATAAACTGCGGTGAAAATAGAAGATCCACCAGTTCCTTTGTGGTAAATTTGTTACATCGGAAAGTAGGACAGTGGAATATAGTTCATAGGCAAAATTTGCACACCAACAGGTCAAAGGACTGGTTGCATAGAACACAAATAGCTGGGTCAATATCTGCTACTAATGCTAACAAGAGTTTCAGAACCTATTCAACGTAGCTCCAAAATGAATGTAAAATAAAGATGTAGCACTAATTTCTTCAGGAAATAAAGCCTACATTTTGCAGGATTTTTGAGTCAATTCATGCTAAAGACAACTCAGTTGGTAGGGCACGGTGAGTTGTGTGGTCAAGACAGCAGCCCATAACTGAAAACTTTTCAATGGTAGAAGTGCCACTTCAAGATTATAGAAAAAGCCATGGATAAGTAAAATTCGAATCCAATTTCTAGTAAAATCAGATGTACTCTCACCTTGCTATGCATATGCTAAACACCATGTGGGTAGTTTATGCTGTTTCATTAATGCCACATGTTCAAAAATAATAAATGTAATTTTAAAAAATTGGTTCAAATCTTAATCCCAGGTAGGATAAATGGTTTGACATTTCTCTTCCTCTCCAACCACACCCATCTTTCACAAAATACAACATAAGTTGTTCCCTGCTGGATGGCACACCAGATACTTATGGTTGGTTGATACACCTGCTATATTTAGCAAGTTTGGGGAGACCTTAGTCCATAATTTGAGCACAAGACAGTAAGGATGAAGTATTACACATTGGATTATAGTTGTTGCCCTGTCGTTCCAGAATCTTTTAGTGGCAGTGTTTCAACTAACCAGGAAGGTATTTTATTTTGGTAGGCTTCGGATGTCCAAGCTTTGACTTTATGGGCCAAAGATAGATTAATTTAATCTAACATGGATTTTAAGTTTATCAATGAGATTCTAGCAAGAATAGCTCTTCCCATACTAACTTTGGCCAATTTATTCAACAGCAGCACTAATGCAATTGTTCACACTAATTAGGGGTTAAAATTGTATGGCTGGGTCCACACCCTTTCAAGATGTCAAAGGAGGTGGAGGTCACGAGGATGAGATGGGGCCGTGGACAAGGATTACCCGCAACTTAAATTTAAGACCATGGCATTAACAGCGATTAATCTAGACTCCGTGTTAGTGACTGGTTGCAAAAGGGTTCAACTGTGATCGCATCACAGAATGCTGCACGGGTCTGATTAATAGCGTCACAATCCAACTTCCCAGGTTTAACCTAAATTCCACCTGGAGGTTACAACATTGACAGCTACCCCAATTTCTTGTTTGTGCGGCTCATACAATATTAGCACATAAACTAAGCTCCACATAGTTTAGAATAAGATCCACATGGAAATCATTGTCTGAATGTAGCTTTGCTTTTTCTTGCTAAACCCAGTCTCTGGAGAAAGCACCAAGATCTGGTGGACTGATTCACTATTTACATGTATAGCCTGGAAAGAAGGTCTTCTGCAGCCAATTTTAAGATTTTTTTTTCCCTGCAAGTGGCTTCAGCTTAAAAGAAATGACACTGGAGATAGAAGTTATTGCAGTTTCAAGCAGGATCCATAATCTGAAAAAAACTGACGTCACAAGACAAAACAGGCAAACTTGGATCTTGAAACAGGCTGGCATTGACCAAACACACACAGGATGAATTGAATGGAATCAATTTGCAGAAAAGTGAACCAAGAATTTTTTTTTTTAAATTTATAAAAAAGTATGAAAAATAAAGCACTTATTGGCTGAGAAGGTGGTATTGGTGAGCAATAAATTAATTCTGTCCTCCTGTGGAGGACCCTGAATGAGAGTGAACTATGAGGAACAAAATTCTATTAATGTAAAAAAGAGATACAGGCACATTTCTGAGTGGGGAATGGGGAACTGGGCCAGAAGAAGTTGTTGCAGTATATTAAGTTGGTGCATCATTTTGTGAACTAAGTGCTTTAAAGAACATACCACTAAGATTCAATGGGACTATTGTGTAATGTATACTCCTTAGAATTAGACAAATTGTGCAACAATTCTGTAGCTCAACGCACTGCTAAGGAATTGAAGTTGAATTTTTTATTACTTATGTAAAGTTAGCCAAAACAATACAGGCTAAGGTTGAATCCAGAAACAACAGTACACATTACTGAACTAATCACACCTCAGCCAATAAAGAAAAACTTTATTAATCAAGTTTAATCACTTAGAAAAATAACAGCAATACAGAACTCTAATTGTGTGTGTGTGTGTGTGTGTGGGGGGTTTGGAAATGGATCCAGACAGTCAACTTTATATACTTTGTGCCTAGACTACATGTGGCAAGCATTATTCACAATCATAATGCACATCACCTTTATTATACAACATTCTGCAAATGTAACTGTAAAATTCATAGGCTTTTAAGCAATATTCAACAAATTTGTGAAAGGAGAATTTAAACAGTATGCCTATGAAGCACAATCTTACAAATCTCAATGTTCCAATAGGCCGTTTACCATAACAAATTTTTTTCTCAGATGTTATTTTAAACATACAGTCTCCGTTACGGCAGGCAGAGTTTCAAATAGTGACTTATACCAATGGTTGATGTGCACCATTTCTGACCAGAGTGAATCCATAGTTAATTTTGCAACACAGAGTTATCAAGCACTGGAATGTCAAATATTTATTGAAATGACAAGTTACCAGTCCATATCTCACTACTGACAAGTTAATATTTCAGATAAAGAAACTAAAAATTGGTATAGCTAGATTTAAAAGATAGAGCACAATTTGTCAAATGTGTCAGAATATGCCCACATCAATACTCGAGTCAAAGTAAACCTGAATGCTCAACACCATTACTAGTTTTCACAGGTCAAATGTACAGAATGCCTGGGTCAGCAAGACTGACCACTTAAAAGCAGCATTGTATGAAGAATTAACATGGCTACAATGTTGTGTTAATCACTGAAATCAGTAATTAAATATGCTCAAGTGACCTATAGATCTGGGTACTCCACAACTCAAATAGTAAATGCTTTGACATCATGCATTAATCAACTGTAAGCATTTAATTTAGCCGCCAACAAAGTTCTTTCAAATATACAAAGTTGCTCATTGAGGGGTCAGGGATGTCAAGAATTATCCAGTGTACTTTTGGATTTTCTATAGTAATAACTGCACATGGAATTTGTAAAGAGACTCGTGCAACAATTTTTTGTTAATCGCTGTTGAACTTTTTTTAATTAAGCCGCAGAAGCTCAGTTCAGTGTCATTCAAAAACTTCCACCACTGTGGAAAGCTATTTCAAGTTACTTTCAGCAGAACTTCAGGAAGCCACACTAAACAGAGCGACTCAGCTTTTTATTGCAGTATCACCATAGTATAAACAGAACAAAAGCTATGCACTGTACATTTTTGTTTTGCATGCTCTTCAGGATCTCGTTCACATCATTACATTCACCTTGACAAAAGTAAAAATTAAGCGAAAAGTCACCCTAACATGAAATTTACTTCCTGACTCGGCTATATCCACTGAAAAACTAATACAATACCGAAATATTGCCGTAATGTTGTTGCAAACAACATTATAAATACGGAATTACAAATTTAAAACATTTTTAAAAAATATTTGTTGTAGTAAACAGAAAACCAGATGGGTCATCTACTTCAATATGGTCTCTCCCGACGGTCCTGGCGACGGTCACCCCTAAAAACAAGAAAGGCCATTAGCAATTCACTCAAAAAAAGCACGAATAGTTGTGCAACAGGCATTTACAGCAGTCCTTCCACAGCCTTAGTAAAAGGAACCAGCAGTTCTAATTCAATGGCTTGCACAGCTGACGGTCGAGTGTTCAAATAGAACACATTTGTACAAGCATAAACATAAAAATTCCAGCATTTATAAAGCTATTTTAAATGTTGATCAACTTACTTCCTATCCATTTTTCCTGGTCCACCTCGGCCACCTCTGAACCCCATTAGCTCTCCCATGGGGGGACCACCAAGCATGCCTCTTCCACCTCTAAAGCCACCTCGCTCACCACCACGTCCACCTCGGAAACCACCACGGTCCCCACCTCGGGCTCCTCGGAAACCACCACGATCCATACCGCGGCCACCTCTCATCATGGGGCCACCCCTACCACGATCACCTATGAAATCAAATCAGACCAAAAATGTTCTTTATGAAAGATCTTGAAAATAAGTTTTCTCTGCACACAATTCTGGGGGAAGGGGGGTAGGAAGGAATAGAAATATTTCTTTCATACAATCTTCATAAATGGGATAAAACTGGTAGCACAGAAGCCTCAAGATTTTTGAATCTATATGTGCAAAAGCAAGTTATCTTTTCAATGTTATACAAAAGACAAGCAGAGATTAAGTTGTTATTGGGTCAGAAAACTTCCTGTTGGAACCCAGAATATGGGTGTCAGCTAATGCTCGCAATATGGATCCAAGAGATGCAAAATACCTATCACCAGCCATGGTTAAATTAACTCACCTGGAGGGAATGGTGGTGGGAGAGGACCATCTGGTTTTGGAGCCTTACACTGGTTACATTCAGTTCGCCAGGCAAAGTTAGAATTTCCACAAGTTCTATAAATTAAAAAAAAAAGACACATCCATTACATCTCGTCAACTTTGGCACCAGAATCATCAAAATACTCAAATAAAATAGCCAGACATACGGGTTAGGACATCGCCAGTCACCAGCTCTCTGCTGTGTATTTCCTCCAGACGGTCCACCACGACCGCGTGGACCACCTCGTCCACCAAATCCTCCTCCTCCCCCTCCTCCTCCACCACCACCACCTCCACCACGGCCCATGGGTCCTAAAATGAAGGTCAGATGACAAATATGTGCATAACTTGAGCCAACAGGAAATATTCACAGCCAACATTACTGTGCTACAGTGTTTCATAACTGTGCTACAGTGCTACAGTGTTTAATGCACATCTGTTGCCATCACAAAGGACTACATTAAATTTCATTGAGTACATGCAAACTATACCAGCCATGGTAAATACACAAAGCTCCAAAATAACTTCAGATCACAAGTTTAATTGTTTTTTTAATACAGTAATTTAAGCTGTTTTCACACTTCTAACAAAGGATACTATGGAGTGGCATTTCAAAATTAAAACCACAAAATGTAATTATAGACTGTGGCTAGTTACTAGAGCCCATGAACAACCATATTATGAATAACTTATATATCCAAGAATTTTATGCTGCTACTCAACTTTGAAGACTTCTTGTGTACACATTAAATAACTTGTATTTGAATTAAGGCACCTTCGATACGTAGCTTTTCATGTTCATCAATCCACAATGGTGTTTCTTTTTAAATAAATATATAAAAAAACACAGCTATATAAATGTTACTCATTTAGAAAGATTACATTGCTGCATCAGTGGTATAGTCTTTGTACGTATGTGAAGATGGATTTCAATGAAGAATCGTCACATCCATCTTATGGTCCATAACTTTCCCTCCCCACACCAATGGGCAACAGTAATCAGTACCATTTTGAAAAAGCAGAGAATGGAAAATGTGCATGGTTTAGCAACACTATCCTCAATGCATTTTATTTTAATTGCTCCCAAACCGACTGGGACTGGAGCATCTCTACTGGAAAATGTATACCCCGATGGCTCTAAATGTTCAAGTGATGGAAGCACTTAAATTTTGGGTTACAAATTCCACACAACCATGCAAAAGTGCATTCAAGTGAAGTGCACGACAATTAGTTTCCTGCTACTGTTGGGATTTCGATTAGACAAATGGAAAATGAAAGGAGCTGCACTGGAATGAACAAACAGTCCTTAAAAAAATTGCAAAATGGAACTAGAGTTCAAGGGAGCACCATAAACACTGCAAAGAAACACATCCAAAGAATGTGGATTTAGAAAAGCTGGGCCGTCTGAAAAGTAAAAGGACTAGATTAAGCAGCAACACATGAGAGTAACTGGAAAAGTAAGCCTTTTGAATTAGAAGCTATTCCAGAAGCCAAATAAGGTGCAAATGTGGCTTGTGAAATTCAAGAGGGGAAAAAAAAGTGTAGGGAAACATTTGATTGTTCAATAGATTTTCTTACTGTGCATGGGACAGACGTCAAAACTCAGTTATCTATCCCACCATTTATGCAATTCATTTAGTTAAAAAAAAACCCTTGACCTGAAATAAAAGCCTACCAATCCTTGAAGGCAGCAAAATATTGTAGAAACATAGAAATTTACAGCGCAGGAGGCCATTTCGGCCCATCGTGTGCAAGCCGGCCGACAAAGAGCTGCACGGCCCTTGGTCAGCAGCCCTAAAGGTTACATATAAACCGTCCCATGTGGTGGCTGGTGTGCAACGGACACCACACGTTAAAAAAAAATCCACGCAAAGGTATCTTCCACCCTTGAAGATTTAGTTCGGGACCTGAACTTTTAAGTCCTTCATTGAAACACCTGTGAACTTTTTGATGTGGAAGCAAGTCATCCTCGATTCGAGGAACTGCCTATGATGATGATGATGATGATGGATATAAACCCATGAACAATGATGGAAAAGCAAAGAGCATCCAGCCCAACCAGTCCGTCTCACACAACTGCAACACCCCTTATATTGAAACATTCTACACTCCACCCCAACTGGAGCCATGTGATCTCCTGGGAGAGGCAAAAACCAGATAAAAATTCATGCCAATTTAGGGAGAAAAAAATCTGGGAAAATTCCTGACCCATCCAGGCAATTAAAACTAGTCCAGATCACCACCCTGGCCGTATTCTATTCCCTGCAGTACTTAGCATTATATCTGCACCGTCCAAGAGGTCATTCAGTCTAATCCCAATTACCAGCTCTAGGTCTGTAACCCTGCAGGTTACTGCACTTTGTGCCCATCCAACCAGCTCTTAAGTGGTGAGGGTTTCTGCATCCACCACTCTTCCAGGCAGCGAGTTCCAGACCCACACAACCCTCTGCGTAAAGAAGCTCCCCTCTCAAATCCCCTCTAAACCTTCCACCTTAAAACTATGCCCCTCGTAATAGACCCCATCACCAATGGAAATAGATTATCCACCATGTCCAGGCCCCTCAATATTTTGTACACCTCAATGGAGGTCTCCTCTCAACCGCCTCTGTTCCAATGAGAACAAACCCAGCCTATCCAATCGGTCCTCATAACTAAGAATCTCCATGCCAGACAGCATCCTAGTAAATCTCCTCTGCACCCTCTAGTGCAATCACGTCCTTCCTATAATACGGCGACCAGAACTGCAGCTGTGGCCTAACCAAAGTATTATACAATTTAAGCATAATCGCCCTGCTCCTATATTCTATGCCTCGGCTAATAAAGGCAAGCATTCCGTATGCCTTCTTAACCACCTGGCCTGCTACTTTCAGGGATCTGTGGACAAGCACTCCAAGTCTCTTTGTTCATCTATACTATTAAATGGCCTACCGCTTAATGTGTATGCCCTTTCCTTATTAGCCTCCTAAAGTGCATGACCTCACACTTCTGAATTTTGTGCACCAAAATTTGCTGGAAGACAGCTTCAGAAGCCTTGTCTTTCAAACTCATTGGCCACGATTTACAAACCTCGGCGGCGGGTCCTATCCTGGCCTCTGAAATATTCTTACGGAGATAGTCACAGCAGAGTTTCTCTTCCCTTCCCATGAGCGGAAGAGCGTTCCCCCAAACCCAGGAGATCAACACAGCCTGGTTGCATATTGCAGAAGAGGACACAAGCAGGGATGTGGTCTGCAGGACCTGGGTGCAGTGCCGCAAACATTTCAACGATCTCAGTAGATCACCATGTTTGTACATAGCCACACTCAACCTCATCCTGCTGTGCCACTTATCACATCCCCATTGCTGTCTTCCCTACACTTCCTTACTCACATCAACTCACCTTGCACCTAGACCCACCCCTCTCTATCTACATTGTCACATCTCCATCTCACTAGCCACCCCTCACCCTAGTACAATCATACCAACTAACACACAAGGGTAGACACTTCGATGTTCTATGAAATGTTCATGTAAAATTTGTTAATGTGGTGCTGATGCCCTCTGCAGCAGCAGGTGATTGCGGAGGTTAGTGGCGTTGCTTCTGGTGCTGTTGGGGCCGATCGTGGTGTGATTCTGAGCACGAAGGAGAGTATAAAGGGCACTGATGCTGATGGAATAGATAGCAGGTGAAGTAAAGATGACGTAAGCGATTTGTCAATGGTGAGTGGTAATAAGGTCAGACTGGATGGAGACTGGTGTAAAGACTTGCAGCATGGCGAATCTGTTGTGGAAATGCAGTGAGGATAAGATCGTGGCAGAAGGAAGATATCTCCAAGACGAGAGCTTTTACTGCACATTTGAAGCAGTGAACTCAACAGCTAATTCAATGGCCACTGACCTCCTGCATCAGCTTCACAGATGTGGTCCGTGGTCCATGACCAACGTGAACCCCGCAGGCGAGCTGTCAAATTAAGGTGAGCTGAAATTCATTCTTAAACAAGCCACTAATTACCTGAATGGGCCCACGCTGTGAAACTGCTGCTGTGTGTTGGATCTGTTCAGTGCTGACAGACCTGACATTTGGTAAAGGCACGCAGTGGTGGCGGGTTCATGGCAGAGTCCCCCACTCACTTGGGGTGGGGGAGTTCCCACCGGACCTGCTATCGATCTCCCGCAAAATCCAGTCCATTGAATTGATTCAATTCAGACTAGCTTCAACCAACTTCCCTTGGGGTGGGGTGCAGGCGGAAGGTTTGAAGTATAAACCATACCAGAAATTCTCAAAATGATTTTTTAAAAACTTGCTAAATCAATCTGGCTGCTTGTCCACTACCTGCATCAGCTTTGGTAGTGGTGCTAACTTGCTTTACTGTAGAATTTTTAATTTGTACTTTTAAAATAACATGCAATTTTTCTTCATTTAGGCCAAGTATCAATGCTAGAGACTCAAATTTGATACTGAATTAGAAGGGGTGGATAATGGCAAAAACTCAGTATTCGCTACAATAGGTTTCTCAAATAATTTACTAATATTGACAAGTGTCAGATCTGGCAGCTGAACATGAATATTTGATTAGTACATGAATCTCAGTGTGCAAAATGGGAAAAGACTGCTTTAGGTAGTGCAAACTGCTGTATTTCAATTTAAAAATTTAGGGTTCTGCAACTGTTCCAGCAGTGTCTGAATTGGAGCAAATTTATAGCATTAGGAAGTTGTATGAACCATAGGTGATCAACACACCTTCTCTAACTGTACAGTTGGTGCAGCTTTCCAGAGAGAACTTTATTTTTGCTAGCAGATGGTGGAAAATTTGAGGGGAGTACCTTGGCCAGCAATCCAGATTAGATACCAAAAGGTATCAACCACTGAGAAGGATGCACAATATTGAATTTCAACTAGACCAGAGTAACATCTAAAATGTAGTCAGCGACTTCAGTACTAAAAGTCACATACTACAAAACATCTCAACATTGAAAAACACTTTAAAAAGTAAACACTTGTGATTATGCATGGAGATTAAAAAATAGGAAGTGAAGTCCAGACTAGGGTTCCTGCTGACAAGTTTACCAGCTGCGGAAAGGAAAGAGGGACAAAGAGACCACTAGACCAAAATAGCTAATTCAAAAGAATAAGGCCCACTAAAGACCAAATTGGGGCTATGCGCTATAATAGAGGTACACTATCCTGCTTCATAACACATGACACTTTTAGAATAAAAAGCAAATGGTATTACCTGGTCTGTAATGTAGATCACCACCTCCTCGACCAGGGGGCCCACCACCTCTTCCATCGCGGAGAGAGACACCGCTTCGCATGTTATTAAACGGCAATGGTGGTGGCGGCTGTTGCAGTTGTGGTTGCGGTTGTGGCTGCTGCTTCTTCCTGGCCATAGCAACCTTGATTGGGTTTGTGTCAAACTCCTTGCCTGAATGGAACAGAAAATTATTACAGTAATTACTACAACAGAACAAAGCAAGAGAAGTAGGTTTTGGCATAAAACGACATGAAAAACCTACCATCAAACCATTCCAGAGCAGCCTTAGCAGCAGGAGGATCATCATATGACACAGTGGCTTCACCCTTGGGTTTTCCAGTCTCTTTGTCAATGAATATGTTGATCATAGGCTGTCCAGTTCGCTTGTTGATCTGAAAGTGTACAGTTGCACAGTTAATGGTCAAACTTCAAAAATACCTACATCAGAAAATATCAGTTGACAGTGCACACTAACACAAACCTTTATAGCACCAGTTTGCTTGAAGAAATCCAAAAGCCTTTCTGGAGTTATATTTTCACCCAAACCTTGCACATAAATAGTATCATTCTCCACATCTTCCTGCGGGGCTGGGGCTGGAGCTGGGGTTGGAGCTGGGGTTGGAGTTGGGGCTGGAGCCGGAGCCGGGGGAGGTGGTGGTGGTTCAGCGGCTGCTACTGCAAAAAAAAACAAATATTGCTTTTTTTTTTAAATCCAAGAAGGATACAGGCAGTGTTCTCCTCAGAACCAAAAGGGAAATATTATCTATCAAGTAGGGTCTACTTTGATCTTGGATTCCAAAGTGCCTTCCATATACTGTGGAAATGCTGAATGTGGAGGAGGGGGGACATTACCTCAAACATTTTATACCATAATGTTACAGACAGGGACATTGCTCACATTCATAAATCAAATCCAACAATGAGGACCACCATTTTCAACTTGGATGTATTGTGGGAACCTCCCCAAGAGGAAGGAATATGCAGAAATGGTTATTGGTGCATGTGGTTCTTTGCATTCAGACATTTAATGTTCCTCTTTTATTCTGCAACATTGGGGATTAGAAACATAGAAAATAGGTGCAAGAGTAGGCCATTCGGCCCTTCATCCTGCACCGCCATTTAATGAGTTCATGGCTGAACATGCAACTTCAGTACCCCATTCCTGCTTTCTCCTCACCATACCCCTTGATACCCCTAGTACTAAGGACGACATCTAACTCCTTTTTGAATATATTTAGTGAATTGGCCTCAACAACTTTCTGTGGTAGAGAATTCTACAGGTTCACCACTCTCTGGGTGAAGAAGTTTCTCCTCATCTCAGTCCTAAATGGCTTAACCCCTTATCCTTAGCCTGTGACCCCTGGTTCTGGACTTCCCCAACATTGGGAACATTCTTCCTGCATCCAACCTGTCTAAACCCGCCAGAATTTTAAACGTTTCTATGAGATCCCCTCTCATTCTTCTGAACTCCAGTGAATACAAGCCCAGTTGATCCAGTCTTTGATATCCAAGTCCCGCCATCCCGGGAATCAGTCTGGTGAACCTTCACTGCACTCCCTCTTCACTGCACTCCCTCAATAGCAAGAATGTCCTTCCTCAAGTTCGGAGACCAAAACTGTACACAATACTCCAGGTGTGGCCTCAACTGTAGTAACACCTCCCTGCCCCTGTACTCAAATCCCCTTGCTATGAAGGCCAACATGCCATTTGCTTTCTTAACCGCCTGCTGTACCTACATGCCAACCTTCAATGACTGATGTACCCAGGTCTCGTTGTACCTCCCCTTTTCCAAATCTGTCACCATTATTATAGTATGTCTCTCTGTTTTTACAACCAAAGTGGATAACCTCACATTTATCCACATTATACTTCATTTGCCATGCATTTGCCCACTCACCTAACCTATCCAAGTCACTCTACAGCCTCATAGCATCCTCCTCGCAGCTCACACTGCCACCCAACTTAGTGTCATCCGCAAATTTGGAGATACTACATTTAATTCCCTCGTCTAAATCATTAATGTACAATGTAAACAGCTGGGGCCCCAGCACAGAACCTTGCGGTACCCCACTAGTCACTGCCTGCCATTCTGAAAAGTACCCATTTACTCCTACTCTTTGCTTCCTGTCTGACAACCAGTTCTCAATCAACATCAGCACACTACCCCCAATCCCATGTGCTTTAACTTTACACATTAATCTCTTGTGTGGGACCTTGTCGAAAGCCTTCTGAAAGTCCAAATATACCACATCAACTGGTTCTCCCTTGTCCACGCTACTGGAAACATCCTCAAAAAATTCCAGATTTGTCAAGCATGATTTCCCTTTCACAAATCCATGCTGACTTGGACCTATCATGTCACCTCTTTCCAAATGCGCTATGACATCCTTAATAATCGATTCCATCATTTTACCCACTACCGATGTCAGGTCTATAATTCCCCATTTTCTCTCACTCCTTTTAAAAAAAAAAGTGGGGTTACATTGGCTACCCTCCACTCGATAGGAACTGATCCAGAGTCTATGGAATGTTGGAAAATGACTGTCAATACATCCGCTATTTCCAAGGCCACCTCCTTAAATACTCTGCGATGCCATCCATCAGGCCCTGGGGATTTATCGGCCTTCAATCCCATCAATTTTCCCAACAAAATTTCCCAACTAATAAGGATTTCCCTCAGTTCCTCCTTCTTACTAGGCCCTCTGACCCCTTTTATATCTGGAAGGTTGTTTGTGTCCTCTTTAGTGAATACCAAACCAAAGTACTTGTTCAATTAGTCTTCCATTTCTTTGTTCCCAGTTATGACTTCCCCTGATTCTGACTGCAGGGGACCTACGTTTGTCTTTACTAATCTTTTTCTCTTTACATATCTATAGAAGCTTTTGCAGTCCATTTTAATGTTCTCTGCAAGCTTCCTCTCGTACTCTATTTTCCCTGCCCTAATCAAACCCTTCGTCCACCTCTGCTGAGTTCTAAATTTCTCCCAGTCCCCGGGTTCGCTGCTATTTCTGGCCAATTTGTATGCCACTTCCTTGGCTTTAATACTATCCCTGATTTCCCTTGATAGCCACGGTTGAGCCACCTTCCTTTTATTTTTACACCAGACAGGGATGTACAATTGTTGTAGTTCATCCATGCGGTCTCTAAATGTCTGCCACTGCCCATACACTGTCAACCCCTTAAGTATCATTCGCCAATCTATCCTAGCCAATTCACGCCTCATACCTTCAAAGTTACCCTCCCTGAATTAACTGTTTCATTCTCCATCCTAATGTAGAATTCCACCATATTATGGTCACTCTTCCCCAAGGAGCCTCGCACAACGAGATTGCTAATTAATCCTCTTTCATTACACAACACCCAGTCTAAGATGGCCTCCCCGCTAGTTGGTTCCTCGACATATTGGTCTAGAAAACCATCCCTTATGCACTCCAGGAAATCCTCCTCCACCGTATTGCTTCCAGTTTGGTTAGCCCAATCTATATGCATATTAAAGTCACCCATGATAACTGCTGCACCCTTATTGCATGCACCCCTAATTTCCTGTTTGATGCCCTCCCCAACATCACTACTACTGTATACAACTCCCATGAATGTTTTTTGCCCTTTGGTGTTCTGCAGCTCTACCCATATAGATTCCACATCATCCAAACTAATGTCCTTCCTAACTATTGCATTAATCTCCTCTTTAACCAGCAATGCTACCCCACCTCCTTTTCCTTCTTTTCTATCCTTCCTGAATGTTGAATACCCTTGGATGTTGAGTTCCCAGCCCTGATCATCCTGGAGCCACGTCTCTGTAATCCCAATCACATCATATCTGTTAACATCTATTTGCAGTTAATTCATCCACCTTATTATAGATACTCCTTGCATTAAGACACAAAGCCTTCAGGCTTGTTTTTTTTTTTAACACTCTTTGTCCTTTTAGAATTATGATGTAGCGTGGCCCGTTTTGTTTCTTGCCTTTGTTTACTCGGCCTTCCGCTGTTGCTTTTTACCTTTCTACCATCTGTTTCTGACTCCATATCACTTCGCCCTGTCTCGCTGCATTGGTTCCCATCCCCCTGCCATATTAGTTTAAGCACTCTCGAACTGCATTAGCAAATGTTACCAGAAATGGAGAACATAGGTGTTCTTACACCAGCTAATACAGGGCTACTTAAGAGCATTTTAAAAATGCCAAATTGTTTAGAAACACATACGGAGTACTGCACATGGCGGGCTTACAGAATTTACACAAGAGCGTGACATAAAATACAGGGTTGTTCGAGACCAATTTCCCCACATCCAGACCCACTCCATTACTACGTGTAAGGTAAACTAAAAGGAAAAACATTTCTTAAGCAAAACATATTTAGCTAATGACATATCGAGACATGAATACAAATACAAATGGCCATACCACCAGAAAGACGTATATTTGAAAGAAAGTGATTAAAACAGTACATTAGAATCCCAAAAAGATAGCAATATCATTACCTGGTTCAGGCTCTGGAGTTTCTTCCACGGCTGTTACTGGATGGGAGGGGAAAGAAAGCAACAACTACATTACTTTGCATTCCAATGACCCACTACCTTTAAACATCTAGATCTAAAATTCCAGCACCTTTTTTGGTTATTCATTCAACCGAGATGCACTGCAAATGTAAGACCACATCATGTGAAATAATCTCCAGTGAAATTTAAAATTAAACAGTTTTACTTAAAAAAAAATCCCACCCCCACCCCCGCCGCCCCCACCCCCCCAAAAATTTAAAAATAAAATCAACCATTTGGTACTTTATACCACTTCATACATGTGGTTATTTGCTTTCTATATTCATCACCAGCATTAGGTAATTTGAACCCATTTTAATGCAAACCCCTCACTTAAGTGCTTACTCACTTTACATGTTCTATTCACCATCAGTATCAGGTAATTTGAAACCCATTTTAATGCAAACCCATCACTCAAGTGATTATTCACTTTATACATCCATATTCACCACCGGTATCAGGTAATTTGAAACCCATTTTAACGCAAACCCATTTTAATGCCGGCAGTTGACACCAGTATATATACACATATGCGTTGAATTTTGTACACAAGTAAATTTTACTAGGCAAAACATTTTTCCCCCACAGACTGCAAACACAATGTATTTGACTAACCATTTTAATACTAAAAACTTACCACCAGGCTTACTGAAGCCACCCCGGTCGACACCGCTGCAGGGACAAATATGAAGAAATGAAGTATCCCTTAAGCCAGTACCACTTGAACCTAAGGCTCAATGATGAAACTCGTGCCTCTTTAAAAGCACTGGCTAAGGCCTCTGAAGTTTCACCAGTTTTCATCTGCGAGTTTGCCTTTCTTCATAGTAGTTCTCCTAAAGCTTTCGTGCACCCTCCAAAACCATATACACCTTCACTGTTTGACTTGCCAGTAACAGGGTTCTCAACAACGAAAGTTGGTGCATGCAGTTTTTATAACAGAACTGTTAAGCAACCATTAACACTAGTTTTACATTACTCTTTAACTTCCAAATAAATTACATATTACTGTATATAATAAATACCATGTTTACATTACAAGTGTACAATACCATGCTTTTATGTATTACTCCACTTGCATACACCATACATATTTTTTTTTGTCCATACATATGTAGAAACCGTGTCTAGTCCCACTTTTCAATATGCTGCCGGCTCAGTCAAAATAGTTTAAAGTATTGAAGTGTAAACAAGGCTCTCACTTTGTAACCTGTAGCATATAAATGCGACAAAGCATGTTAACATAGTTTCCATATTCAAGCATTTAAAAATAAATACTGTATTGGCATTATTAAAACTACATTCTAATACTTACCTGCAGACAAGGGAGTGAAAGCAGTATCGTACTGCTTAGGCTCTGTATAGTTAAATTCTTCCATAGAAGAACAAACTTAAGTTATGTTAAATGGTAAACTGCTCATCGGGTGTTTTAATGGCATTTCACTGTTGCCCATCCCCAAAAGGAAAAAATATATTAGGCTAAACTCCACCCTTTAATCACGCAGAGCAATATTTATATAATCAATCCAGGTAAAATGCAAACCCCTCCCTCCCTGTCCCTACATTTATTTTATTATTTCACTGTCCCTAGATTTTTGGCTATTTAAAAAAAAGTAACAGTTCACCTGTCAACATTGCATTAAATCTCCTCAGGTTATATAGTTTTATAATTTGTGATACTGTTACCCATAATTAAAATGGTCAACATAATTTTTTTTAAAAAATTATTTTATTTTTTTTAAACTCAAACCTACTCTTTCGCTGAAAGCCCCGACAGAGGGGGTGGGGGGGGACCCAGTTTTTGGGAGAGGGCGGGAAGAAAAAGCATCAACTCCAAAAGTGAAAATGTGGTAAAATACTTATGTCCTTGTGGTTAATTCTTGGGGAAGGATGCAATACAGAATCTACTTATAATACACTAACTAGTTCACCGAATAGAAATATGCTTGACTGATGTTGGCACAGCAGTTTGGAATTTCAATATACAATGGCAGAGTGGTAGAATGCAGTTGTAGTCCCCCACACTGGCCAGTTGATTTTTTTTTTTACTTTGGGACACCAAGTGCTGGCCTAGAGCCTTCCCACAAGGCAGGGAGCAAATAGATGGGGTGTCAACAACTTGTGCACCCTCAAGAACTAAACAAACTCCTGCGATCAAGTCACCCTGGATAGTATTTCCACCCATTGTGCATGGTTCAGAGAAACCCAAATTGCACTTGGTTCAGGATTTTTTTTAATACAAATTGTAGAAATAGGCAATTATACATTGAATGAATAATCATGCATTCAATAAATCAAGTCATAGATACAAGGATTTGGATCAGATGCGAGATACCAGTAAAGTTGTGGAAATTCAATATAGCTCTGACCAATGTGAAAATTTAACGAAGGTGTATTTACGGTACCAGCTCTTATTCTAGCCATACCCACATTTCAGAGCAATAAACACGCCAACTCAAATAATGTATTGCGTGATGATGAACAATTGCGAAAGAAATTGTTCCTTCCTTCCAGTTCAATAGTCTTTCAAAGCCAGCGGCTCATGTCGGGATACAGATCCACGGGTGCTGGAAACCATGTTACCTTACTGAAGTAACCATTCTTTATGTGGTGGGCAAAACAGCAAAAGCTGACAAGTTATACAACCACAAAAGGGTATCACAGCAGAGCCTGTTGTGCTCCGCTCCACAACGGACAACCACACTTTCCCACAAGGTGATTTAGGAGCAATCGGGAGCACAATCTCTGGCTGATTTTCCCTCCCTAGCCCCAGGGAGATGGAGGCCAATTATAGTGCCCCCACTATTACCTTGTCAGAGATCAGCTAATCCAGCACAAGCCACTGGGCTTGCCTGCTGTGTGCAGCTCAGCCACACACGGTGCATACATTTACCCGCAAATGGTCTTTTAAATACAGCCCAGTAAGACACATTTGCATTTAAATCATCAATACAGTCACCAACATTTGAAATTGGCCTGCTTTAGATACAGGGTATTTAGTCACTAATAAGTGACACCAACATGGGAAACTAAGCTGTTTTTCCACATACCCATCGGATGGCATTTTTTGTTGTTGCATGTAACAGAACCAGTGATTACTAAAATGTATTACACCAAGCTTCCCTTATTGGGAAGGATATCACCATGACACAGCCATTTGTGTGTCTTTATTACAACATACAGAATTGTGGGATTGCAGGATTTAAGGCAGAAGCACTGCTCAAGTTTGTTTTTGTACCTCTGTCCGTGGAAAAACAGGATACTTACCTTCATATGTTTTGAATGCTGGATTGGCAACTTGTGGATTCCTAATTTTACTGTTTTCTAGCACTTTAGCAGTTATAAATGGGACACAAATGTGTGTGGTGGCATGAGTGTAACAGATTTGAAATAGTTACCCAATCCACTCGAGTGCCAAAACTGCATTTATGGAGGATGCCAAGAGTCACTAGAATACCTCTTGGATTATAAACACACTAGTGACCACTAACTAGCATCCAGTTGCCAGGGTCAGTGGAATCAGAGTATGTGTACCCATGGATGTGCATATGTGGAACCTAGAGTTTCAGTAAGTGCTCTCAAGAAAAACCCTTTACCAGTTTTTTTTCAAATGATAAAAGCAGAAGCATGCACAAGCTTTTCCTCTGATCACCTCCCTTTCTGAAAAGCAATGATGTATGGTGGGATAGGATCTATTGGTGCCAGCAGCTTTCTGATGCATCGTCCAAGTGGTCATTCTTCACACAAAGCTCGACAGCAATGTTTGAGGGCTATTCAAGCAGAGCCTGATCCTGACCAGATATTTACACCCCACAGTTCCAGTCAGGATCACTGAGTAATTAACAGGAGCAGAAATCCTGGCCCATTATTCCCTAGCCATAGTAAATTGAGGCCACTTGTAACATCTTCAACAGAGATTGGCTAATTTAATACAAAGGATTAACGACTTTCTGGTTTGTATGGCTCAATACCACACATTATGGTGCATAAACTCAAACCACCAGGTGAGTAAATTCTAGATTATTAGACCATTCCTGTACACAGGATGACATTTACTTTTAGGACAACAGAAATTTGGTATTGGCAATTCAGTGGCAGACAAGCAACCATTTTAAGCACAAAAAAAAAAGCCCATTTCATGAGGTTGCACAATGATAGGATAGGATCGGATCGTGCCTGAATTAGACACATTTTGAACAGGAGGCCTTTAAGGTGTAATTTTTGTATAAACCCCTTACTGGCAAGTCCAATTATTAAGAAAAAAAAAATCCAGAGAACTCATTTTCCACTGACCCTGCCTATTACTACAAGGTATATCCCGATAATGCTTTCAGCTCCCTTGTTGATTAGTATATAAATACAACTGAGTCTTTAAACGCAATGACTATAGGGTTTCCATTGCCTATATTTCCTTAGGCAAAAACACAAGGATTTAGGTTTAACTAAATTATGGGTTTGGTTTACTTTACTTAGCACATCACTACACAATGTTTAAAAAAAACTACAGTAACTTCCTGGCAAATGGAAACCCTATTAACTTAAAAGTCAAGTTAACTTCCAGATGTTGAAGTGAAACCTTTATCATATCCTCCTATATAGCAAGTGCAGCAACCAGCTTATTTCTGCATTTGGTGGTCGTTAGCGACAAAAAAAACTGGCCACAAGGAGTCCAACTTTCAAAAATCGCTACATCGATTTTATGAAGTATGGCATATGCGTAATGCAAAGCCTATACTGGCGTACAATAAATAAATGCACATTAACACTACAAATGAATCTCAGGCTCCAAACTGAACCAATTTGGAAGCTTCTAACACTTACCCCACAATTTTGTCTTGCCAAAATGTTATTAATTTATACTCCTCAAAGTAAAATACCCAGATGGAAGAAACCAAGCTTTGTTCCCCATTCCAAAATAGGAACTAGATTGATGTAGTGATGTTTGAGAGACACTCCAAATATCAACATTTTGTAACATATACACATTACGTTCTCACCTATCTTGAGAATCATTAAAAAAATGGAGTGACAATTTAACACTTAAAAACAAGTGTTTATTTCAGGATTAAAGGTTTCACCCAGGAAGGCAATGTCTGAATTATGTGGATCAAGTGGTTGCTACGTTTAAGTTAACCAAATTAACTATCAGCATATTTAGTTTAATCTATTAACAGGCAAAATCTTGGAAAGCAATTCAGATTAGATTCAGTTTATGAGGTTTTAACCAATTCCTGTTTCAAACTACAAATTCTATTATTTTGCTGACTCTAGAAAGCACATTTAAAAGCAGCCTCAAGGCAAATTAAGATTACATCCATAATTCTATCTGAACATTTAAATTCTACCCAAAGTGGTAATTAGATTAAGCTCATGGGAAAATTATTCCACAGAGGCTGGACATTGCCTTTGGAAAATTAGAACCAGGGCTGAAAATTGCAATAATTTTACTTTATAAAGTTTTAGATAAATTTTTTTAAAATAGACCACTGATAGAGATCTTCAAAAAATAGTGATATATACCTATAGATATAGATATATTTATTTTAGTTAAAAGCAAACTTTAGAGTTGGAGATCTGGTTCATAATGACCCCAATACAATTAATTTGACCCTGGCCAGTTCTACCTGAAAGGACATTTTGCGACAGTACTTTAGAAAGGCTAAACAATTTCAGCCCTGTATAGTTAATTGTTACTTTGGGGAGATTTCCTGTATTAATCTCTAAAAGGAAGAGGTCATCTTACCCCATGGAACCTCGTCCACTCCGACCACCTCTACTGTAACTACTTCCTCTGCTTCCTTGATCATAGCTTCCACGACTTCTGCTCCGGTTTTCAGAGCTACTGGTTGGTGCTCCATAGCTACCCTGATCTTGTCCATATCCGCTCATATTATTAGTGGATGGTTGCTCCTGCCTGTATGTACCTAGGTAATATTTCAGTAGTTAATTCCTTAACAAGAAATAGGTCTATGGTTATTGAGACATACATACATACAAACTGTGTAGAACATTTTTCCTCTATCAAATATATTGACTTTTAAAATTCTGTATTAAATATCAAGAGTAAAGAAAAACTTGCATTTATATGGAACCCTTCATGACCTCTGGTCACCCCAAAGTGCTTTACAGCCAGTGACGTACTTCTGAAATCTAATCACTGTTGTAATGTAGGAAACGCGGCAGCCAATTTGCATACAGCAAGCTCCCACAAACAGCAATGTGATGATGACCACAATCTGTTTTTGTTGTGTTGATTGAGGGATAAATATCGGCCAGGACGCCAGGGATAACTCCCCTGTTCATCTTTAAAATAGTGCCATGGGATCTTTTTACGTCCATCTGAGACGGTTTAACATCTCCAACTGTGCAGCACTCCCTCAGCACTGCACTGGAGTATCAGCCTAGATTTATGTGCTCTCGTCTCTGGAGTGGGACTTGAACCCACAGCCTAAGTCAGACAAAAATGCTACCAACTGAGCCACAGTTGACACCAAGCGATAACAAATATGGAATGTCATGACTGGTCAATTTCATCACAAAATAGCTTGAATTTGATAAATAACCATATTTGGTGATTGTAATATTCGAGTTGGAGATGTGATTACTACTAGCCCACTTAAAATCTGCTAGAAACACAAGAGTACTTTCACTTACTGTACTGACTTTGTTGGCTATAGTCTGTCTGCTGTCCATAGCTAGATTGTTGACCAAATCCAGTAGGTGGTTGCTGTTGGCTATATCCTCCAGTTGGGGGCGGCGGTGGTGCATAGCTGCTCCCCTGTTGTCCATAACTTGCCTGCTGGCTGTAGGTACTCTGATCATAGGCAGTTGGTTGAGTGGTGGTACTGTAACTATTAAAAAAAAATTGATGGCAAATGGGTTGGTAACCAGAGGTCAGAGTTAAAATAATTGGCAGAAAAACTAGAGGGGAAATTTCAAGGGTTAAGATCTAGAATGCACTACCTGAAAGAGTGGCAGAATCAGATACTAGAGTAACCTTCAAAAGGCAATTGGACATGTACTTGAAGATTAATTTGTAGGGTTATGGGGGGGGGGGGGGGGGGAGGGGGGGGGAAACTGGAATGTGAGACTAAACTTTCTCCTGTGCTGCAAGATTCCATCTACTGTCTTACATATTCACAAGTTATCAGAACTTAACACATAAGCAGAGTATTCTTCGTGCAACCTTCAAGTCCTTCCATTGGTTCAGCAAGTTTATCTAGTGAGTAACTGAGCAACACTCTTTATGCCCCAGTCAATACTGAGTTAGCTGATCTACGTGAGGCCAGCAGCCTTACAATATGCTTTACAGCCCGGTCTTTGGGAGAAGAAACAGTTCCTGCTCTTAAAATCATCAGCATGATTGTTGAGTGTGTCACCTCTTACACAAATAATGGATAGCTGGGGATTATTATATTACAACATACAAGAAATATTTACCTTGTTGGAGGAAAAGATGAGGAGCAGTGGGTGGTTGAAGAGGGTAAGCACCATGCACACTCATCTGAGGATATCCATAACTTGTCTGGCTGTATCCCACACTAGATTGGGCATACCCAGTACTTTGGTTGACTATATTCATCCTGCTTGGTAGTATCCTGTGCTCTGAAAGTTAAATTAGCAATTAG